>NW_026728935.1:275000-295000 GCF_030272615.1 Cryptomeria japonica
CGAACCCGAGAGCGCTCCGAGGTGCCCACGAAGTCGAAAGTCGGGTTAATTGCATTGTTTTCCCCGGGTGCGCACCAAGGAGGGCTCCGAAGTGTGCTCCAAGGTGCGCACGATTCGGAGCTCGGTTTGCCCGGGGTGCGCACACCTTGGCTGGGTTGCGCACCCTTTGTGCGCTCCAAGGTGCGCACGAAGTCGGAGCTCGGTTTGCCCCGGGTGCGCACCTTCGCCAGGGTGCGCACCTTGATGCGCACGCCTTGGCTGGGCTGCGCACCTTGGTGGGCGCCATGGTGCGCACCTTTCGTGCGCTCCAAGGTGCGCACGAAGTCGGAGCTCGGTTTGCCCCGGGTGCGCACCTTGGTGGGCGCCATGGTGCACTCCGAGGTGCCCAAGATTGGTGCGCACCAAGGAGCGCTCCGAAGTGCGCTCCAAGGTGCGCAGGTGCGCGCGAAGTCGAAAGTTGGGTTAATTGTCCGGTTTGCCTCGGGTGCGCACCTTGCGTGCACCTTCGCCAGGGTGGGCGCCTTGGTGCGCACACCTTGGCTGGGCTGCGCACCCGGGCGCGCACACCTTGGCACCCGCGTTTCCTTCATTTTAAATTTTTTTTTTTTACAATCTCTCAAGTGGGAAATTCTATAATCTCAACTTTTTTTGCCTTTTCAGGAAACTTTTGAATGGAGCGCATCATTGGTGCGCTCCGAAGTGTGCTCCAAGGTGCGCACCTCTGGTGTGCTCCAAAGCTCTCTCCAGCTGCGTGCACCTGCCCCGGCCGCGCACCCGGCCCCGCCCAGCTTCGCTCACCTGTCCCGGGCGTCTGGTGCGGAACCTTAGAGTAAGAAACATCACCGTGCACCTTGGCCAACGTGCGCGACTCGACCGAGCGCGCACTGGCCGAGGTGCACACCGATTTCACCTGGGTGCGCGCGCAGCACCTCGGGCGCACCGGGGTGCGCGCACAACGCCCGGGTTGCACCGTGGCCTGTGTGCTCGGGGCGCCTCGGGTGCGCGCTCGGTGTCGCCCCCGCGCGCGCGGTAGTGCGGGCAGCGCACCCCGGCCCGGCCCGGCCCCGACGAGAACGCAAACGGGCAAAAGGTTTATTCAAATAGCATTGCGACGCCCGGCGAAAAACTAAAAAAGGGTGCAACACCGGGACTTCCCGGGAGGTCACCCATCCCAGTACTACTCCGGCCCAAGCGCGCTTAACTGCGGAGTTCTGATGGGATCCGGTGCACTAACGCTGGTATGATCGCACCCGTTATGAGCTTGTCGCAGTGTGTACTTAGCAAACCGCGACCCACGTGCGAATCCACCCCGGCCACCCACCCCCGTCGAGGTGCACACCCTCCCTCGCGAAGTGCGCCCCGTTCGCCAAGTGTGAGCCCTGCCCGGGTGCGCGCACCTTGCTAGGGCGTCGGGTGTGCACCCGGCCCGGCCTACGTGCGTGCACCTGGACGGGGCGTCGTGTGCGTGCAGTGTCCCGTCTGCAACGCGGTGCCCACACACCACCTCGGGCGCAACGACCTGCGCTCACATGTGGGCCGAGTGCACCTTGGTGCATGTTCGGGGCGCCTCGGGTGCACGCTCGATCTTGCCCCGGTGCACCAAGGCGCTCGGTTTGCCCCGGGTGCGCACTTGGTGCAAGGTGGGCACCCAAAATAGGGATCAAGCACCAAAACACAAGTTTCGGGATGCAAAATGGGACCCAAGGACCACAAATGCGTTCCAAGACCCATGATGGGTCCACGAGAACAAAAATGTGTTCCGAGACTTAATAAACAAATATTGGGTTTTAGGAGAAGAAACATGCTCTGATGCCCAAAACGAGAATCGACCCCGAAAAGGCCACAGGCCAAAAGTGGGATGCGAGACAAAAAAAAATGGGACCCGAGGACCAAAATTGGGTTCCCAGGTCGAAGACAGGGCAACCGGACAAGAAACGACCTCTAAGGCTCGAAATGAGTCCCGACGACTAAAACTTGACAAGAAGCACCCATCAGGCACCCAACTCGACACCCATGGGATGCCGACCCACCCGGGCTTCCACCTAGCACACCTTGGCACCCACCCACCCTCGCACCCAACCTCGCACCCAACTTAGCACCTTTGAACCCACATTGGCACTCACCCTGACCCTGGCACCTTGGAACCCACATTGGCACTCACCTTGACCCTGGCACCCACCTTTGCACTCACCTTGGGACCCACCCTGGCTCCCACCTCGGCACCCACCCAGACACCCACCTTGGTTCCTTGGCACCCACCTTGGATCCTTGGCACCCACCCCGACACCCACCTTGGCACGCAACTTGGCTACTTGCCACCCACCTTGGCTCCTTGACGCCCACCCCGACAACCACCCCGTGACCTACCCTGGCTAGGGTTGGTGCACACCCACCCTGGTGCCCACCTTGGCACCCACCCCATGACCCACCTTGGCACGCACCTTAGTACCCACCCCGTTACCCACCCTAGGACCCACCCCGTGACCCACCTTGGCCAGGGTGGGTGCCTTGGTGCGCACAACTTGCCTGGGCTGCACACCAGGGCGGGCTCAAGATGGCACCCGCGTTCCGTTTTTTTCACTATCTTTCAAAACGGAAATTTTAAAATCTCGTTTTTTTTTTTTTTTTGCCTTTTCTGGAAATTAGTGAAGGCAGCGCATCAAAGGTGCGCAATGCTGGTGCGAACCCGGGAGCGCTCCGATGTGTGCTCCAAGGTGCGGCGTGCACGAAGTCCGAGCCCGGCTTGCCCCGGGTGCGCACCTCGCGTGCACCTTCGCCGGGGTGAGCACCTTGGCTGGGTTGCGCGCCCTGGTGCGCACCAAGGAGCGCTCTGAAGTGTGCTCCAAGGTGCGGCGTGCACGAAGTCGGAGCTCGGTTTGCCCCGGGTGTGCACCTCGGGTGCGCACCTCGCGTGCACCTTCGCTGCGGTGGGCACCTTGGCTGGGTTGCGCGCCTTGGTGGGCACCATGCAGTGCACGAAGTCGGAGCCCGGTTTGCCCCGGGCGCGCACCTCCGCCAGGGTGGGCACCTTGGTGCGCACAACTTGCCTGGGCTGCGCACCAGGAAGGGCTCAAGATGGCACCCGCGTTCCGTTTTTTTCACTATCTTTCAGAACGGAAATTTTAAAATATCGTTTTTTTTTGCCTTTTCTGGAAATTAGTGAAGGCAGCGCATCAAAGGTGCGCAACGCTGGTGCGAACCTGGGAGCGCTCCGATGTGTGCTCCAAGGTGCGGCGTGCACGAAGTCGGAGCCCGGTTTGCCCCGGGTGCGCCCTGGTGGGCACCATGGTGCGCACCAAGGAGCGCTCCGAAGTGTGCTCCAAGGTGCGGCCTGCACGAAGTCGGAGCCCGGTTTGCCCCGGGTGTGCACCGCGGGTGGGCACCTTGGTGCGCATGCCTTGCCTGGGCTGCGCACCAGGGCGGGCTCAAGATGGCACCCGCGTTCCGTTTTTTTCACTATCTTTCAAAACGGAAATTTTAAAATCTCATTTTTTTTTGCCTTTTCTGGAAATTAGTGAAGGCAGCGCATCAAAGGTGCGCACCTCGCTGCCCACCACGGTGCGCAACGCCGGTGGGCACCCGGGAGTGCTTCGAAGTGTGCTCCAAGGTGCTGCGTGCACGTTGTCGGAGCCCGGTTTGCCCCGGGTGCGCACCTCGCGTGCACCTTCGTCGGGGTGGGCACCTTGGCTGGGTTTGCCCCGGCTGCGCTCCGAAGCGGGGTTATTGGAGCGCCGCCTCTTTTTTTGTCGGAGCGTTTGGTGGGGTTTCTCGCATTGGCTCTTCCCAGGCCCGGTTGCCACCCTGGCGCGCACGAAGTCGGAAGTAGGGTTAATTGCCCGGGTGCGCACCTTTGCCAGGGTGGGCACCTTACCTGGGCTGTGCACCCGGGCGGGCTCAAGATGGCACCCGCGTTCCGTTTTTTTCACTATCTTTCAAAACGGAAATTTTAAAATCTCCTCTTTTTTTTGCCTTTTCTGGAAATTAGTGAAGGCAGCGCATCAAAGGTGCGCACCTCGCTGCCCACCTTGGTGTGCTCTGAGGTGCGCACCCGGGAGCGCTACGAAGTGTGCTCCAAGGTGCGGCGTGCACGTTGTCGGAGCCCGGTTTGCCCCGGGTGCGCACCTCGCCTGCACCTTGGCCGGGGTGGGCACCCTGGCTGGGTTTGCCCAGGGTGCGCTCCGAAGCGGGGTTACTGGAGCGCCCCCTCTTTTTTTGTCAGAGCGTTTGGTGGGGTTTCTCGCATTGGCTCTTCCCAGGCCCGGTTGTTGGGTGCGCTCCCACCCTGGCGCGCGCGAAGTTGGAAGTTGGGTTAATTGCCCGGGCGCGCACCTTCGCCAGGGTGGGCACCTTGGTGCGCACACCTTGGCTGGGCTGCGCACCAGGGCGGGCTCAAGATGGCACCAGCATTCCCTTTTTCTCACTATCTTTCAAAACGGAAATTTTAAAATCTCGTTTTCTTTTGCCTTTTATGGAAATTAGTGAAGGCATCGCATCAAAGGTGCGCACCTCGCTGCCCACCTTGGTGTGCTCCGAGGTGCCCACCACGGTGCGCTCCGAGGTGCCCACCACGGTGCGCAACGCCGGTGCGAACCCGGGAGCGCCCCGATGTGTGCTCCAAGGTGCGGCGTGCACGAAGCCGGACCCCGGTTTGCCCCGGGTGCGCACCTCGCGTGCACCTTGGTGCGCACACCTTGGCTGGGTTGCGCGGCCTGGTGGGCACCATGGTGCGCACCAAGGAGCGCTCCGAAGTGTGCTCCAAGGTGCGGCGTGCACGAAGTCCTAGCCCGGTTTGCCCCGGGTGCGCACCTTCGCCGCGGTGGGCACCATGGCGTGCACGAAGTCGGAGCCCGGTTTGCCCCGGGTGCGCACCTCGCGTGCACCTTCGCCGGGGTGGGCACCTCGGCTGGGTTGCGCGCCCTGGTGCGCACCAAGGAGCGCTCCGAAGTGTGCTCCAAGGTGCGGCGTGCACGAAGTCGGAGCCCGGTTTGCCCCGGGTGCGCACCTTCGCCGCGGTGGGCACCCTGGTGCGCACCATGGCGTGCACGAAGTCGGAGCCCGGTTTGCCCCGGGTGCGCACCTCGCGTGCACCTTCGGCGGGGTTGCGCGCCCTGGTGCGCACCAAGGAGCGCTCCGAAGTGTGCTCCAAGGTGCGGCGTGCACGAAGTCGGAGCCCGGTTTGCCCCGGGTGCGCACCTCGCGTGCACCTTCGGCGGGGTTGCGCGCCCTGGTGGGCACCATGGTGCGCACCAAGGAGCGCTCCGAAGTGTGCTCCAAGGTGCGGCGTGCACGAAGTCGGAGCCCGGTTTGCCCCGGGTGCGCACCTCGCGTGCACCTTCGCCGCGGTGGGCACCATGGCGTGCACGAAGTCGGAGCCCGGTTTGCCCCGGGTGCGCACCTCGCGTGCACCTTCGCCGGGGTGGGCACCTCGGCTGGGTTGCGCGCCCTGGTGCGCACCAAGGAGCGCTCCGAAGTGTGCTCCAAGGTGCGGCGTGCACGAAGTCGGAGCCCGGTTTGCCCCGGGTGCGCACCTCGCGTGCACCTTCGCCGCGGTGGGCACCATGGCGTGCACGAAGTCGGAGCCCGGTTTGCCTCGGGTGCGCACCCCGCGTGCACCTTCGCCGGGGTGGGCACCTCGGCTGGGTTGCGCGCCCTGGTGCGCACCAAGGAGCGCTCCGAAGTGTGCTCCAAGGTGCGGCGTGCACGAAGTCGGAGCCCGGTTTGCCCCGGGTGCGCACCTCGCGTGCACCTTCGCCGCGGTGGGCACCTTGGCTGGGTTGGGCACCATTGAGCGCTCCGAAGTGTGCTCCAAGGTGCGCACCATGGCCCTCCAAGGTGCGCAGCATGGCGTGCACGAAGTCGGAGCCCGGTTTGCCCCGGGTGCGCACCTCGCGTGCACCTTCGCCAGGGTGGGCACCTCGGTGCGCACACCTTCTCAATGTTTTCTTGCCTTTTCTGGAAATTGGTGAAGGCAGCGCATCAAAGGTGCGCACCTCGGTGTGCTCCGAGGTGCGAACCCGAGAGCGCTCCGAGGTGCCCACGAAGTCGAAAGTCGGGTTAATTGCATTGTTTTCCCCGGGTGCGCTCCGAGGTGCGCAACATCGGTGCGCACCAAGGAGGGCTCCGAAGTGTGCTCCAAGGTGCGCACGATTCGGAGCTCGGTTTGCCCGGGGTGCGCACACCTTGGCTGGGTTGCGCACCCTTTGTGCGCTCCAAGGTGCGCACGAAGTCGGAGCTCGGTTTGCCCCGGGTGCGCACCTTCGCCAGGGTGCGCACCTTGATGCGCACGCCTTGGCTGGGCTGCGCACCTTGGTGGGCGCCATGGTGCGCACCTTTCGTGCGCTCCAAGGTGCGCACGAAGTCGGAGCTCGGTTTGCCCCGGGTGCGCACCTTGGTGGGCGCCATGGTGCACTCCGAGGTGCCCAAGATTGGTGCGCAACAAGGAGCGCTCCGAAGTGCGCTCCAAGGTGCGCAGGTGCGCGCGAAGTCGAAAGTTGGGTTAATTGTCCGGTTTGCCTCGGGTGCGCACCTTGCGTGCACCTTCGCCAGGGTGGGCGCCTTGGTGCGCACACCTTGGCTGGGCTGCGCACCCGGGCGCGCACACCTTGGCACCCGCGTTTCCTTCATTTTAAATTTTTTTTTTTTACAATCTCTCAAGTGGGAAATTCTATAATCTCAACTTTTTTTGCCTTTTCAGGAAACTTTTGAATGGAGCGCATCATTGGTGCGCTCCGAAGTGTGCTCCAAGGTGCGCACCTCTGGTGTGCTCCAAAGCTCTCTCCAGCTGCGTGCACCTGCCCCGGCCGCGCACCCGGCCCCGCCCAGCTTCGCTCACCTGTCCCGGGCGTCTGGTGCGGAACCTTAGAGTAAGAAACATCACCGTGCACCTTGGCCAACGTGCGCGACTCGACCGAGCGCGCACTGGCCGAGGTGCACACCGATTTCACCTGGGTGCGCGCGCAGCACCTCGGGCGCACCGGGGTGCGCGCACAACGCCCGGGTTGCACCGTGGCCTGTGTGCTCGGGGCGCCTCGGGTGCGCGCTCGGTGTCGCCCCCGCGCGCGCGGTAGTGCGGGCAGCGCACCCCGGCCCGGCCCGGCCCCGACGAGAACGCAAACGGGCAAAAGGTTTATTCAAATAGCATTGCGACGCCCGGCGAAAAACTAAGAAAGGGTGCAACACCGGGACTTCCCGGGAGGTCACCCATCCTAGTACTACTCCGGCCCAAGCGCGCTTAACTGCGGAGTTCTGATGGGATCCGGTGCACTAACGCTGGTATGATCGCACCCGTTATGAGCTTGTCGCAGTGTGTACTTAGCAAACCGCGACCCACGTGCGAATCCACCCCGGCCACCCACCCCCGTCGAGGTGCACACCCTCCCTCGCGAAGTGCGCCCCGTTCGCCAAGTGTGAGCCCTGCCCGGGTGCGCGCACCTTGCTAGGGCGTCGGGTGTGCACCCGGCCCGGCCTACGTGCGTGCACCTGGACGGGGCGTCGTGTGCGTGCAGTGTCCCGTCTGCAACGCGGTGCCCACACACCACCTCGGGCGCAACGACCTGCGCTCACATGTGGGCCGAGTGCACCTTGGTGCATGTTCGGGGCGCCTCGGGTGCACGCTCGATCTTGCCCCGGTGCACCAAGGCGCTCGGTTTGCCCCGGGTGCGCACTTGGTGCAAGGTGGGCACCCAAAATAGGGATCAAGCACCAAAACACAAGTTTCGGGATGCAAAATGGGACCCAAGGACCACAAATGCGTTCCAAGACCCATGATGGGTCCACGAGAACAAAAATGTGTTCCGAGACTTAATAAACAAATATTGGGTTTTAGGAGAAGAAACATGCTCTGATGCCCAAAACGAGAATCGACCCCGAAAAGGCCACAGGCCAAAAGTGGGATGCGAGACAAAAAAAAATGGGACCCGAGGACCAAAATTGGGTTCCCAGGTCGAAGACAGGGCAACCGGACAAGAAACGACCTCTAAGGCTCGAAATGAGTCCCGACGACTAAAACTTGACAAGAAGCACCCATCAGGCACCCAACTCGACACCCATGGGATGCCGACCCACCCGGGCTTCCACCTAGCACACCTTGGCACCCACCCACCCTCGCACCCAACCTCGCACCCAACTTAGCACCTTTGAACCCACATTGGCACTCACCCTGACCCTGGCACCTTGGAACCCACATTGGCACTCACCTTGACCCTGGCACCCACCTTTGCACTCACCTTGGGACCCACCCTGGCTCCCACCTCGGCACCCACCCAGACACCCACCTTGGTTCCTTGGCACCCACCTTGGATCCTTGGCACCCACCCCGACACCCACCTTGGCACGCAACTTGGCTACTTGCCACCCACCTTGGCTCCTTGACGCCCACCCCGACAACCACCCCGTGACCTACCCTGGCTAGGGTTGGTGCACACCCACCCTGGTGCCCACCTTGGCACCCACCCCATGACCCACCTTGGCACGCACCTTAGTACCCACCCTGTTACCCACCCTAGGACCCACCCCGTGACCCACCTTGGCCAGGGTGGGTGCACCCACCCTGGTGCCCACCTTGGCACCCACCCATCCTAGCACCCAGCCTGTGACCGGGCTTGGAACCCAACCTTGCACCCGTCTTGGCCAGTGTGGGTGCGCACCCATCCTGGCACCCACGTTGTGACACACCCTTTAACCCACGCACCCTAGCAGCCACGTTGGCACCCACCTTGGAACACAACCTAGCAACTTGGCACCCACCCCGTGACCCACCTTGGCATCCACCATAGCAGTCGCCCACTTGGCACCCACCTTGGAACCCAAGTTGGCACCCACCTCGGCACCCACCTTGACACTTGTGGACCCACCTTGCCACTCACCCTAGCATCGACCCATCCTAGCACCCACCCTGGCACCTTTGCACCCTAGCACTCACCCATCCTAGCACCTAACCTGTGACCCACCTTGACACTCACCCTCGCACCCACCTTGGAACCCAACCTAGCACCCACCCACCCTGACACCAACCCTAGCACCTACCCACCCTTGCACCCACCCTGTGACCCATCTTGGCACCCACCCATCCTACCACTCAACCTATCACCCACCTTCTCACCCACCTTGGCATCCACCTTAGCACCCACCCACACTGGCACCTTGGCACCCACCTCGGGCAAGGTGGGTGCACACCCACCCTGACACCCAATTTAGAACCAACCGAGCATGTTACCCACCTTGGCACCCACATTGCAGCCCACCCTAGTACCCACCCTATGACCCACATTGGCATCCACACCCTAGCACCCAGGCACCTCGACACCCGCCTTGACACGCACCCTAGCACTAAACCTGTGACCCACCTTGGAACTCACCCTAGAACCCACCCACCCTGTGAACCACCTTGGCATCCACCTTAGCACCCACCCACCTTGGCACCCACTCTAGCACTCACCCATCCTAACACCCAACTTGTTACCCACCTTGGCACCCGCCCTCGCGTCCACCTTGAAACCCACCCTAGCACCCACCCACGCAGGAGCCCACCTTGGCACCCAACCTAACACCCACGCATCCTGGCACCCAACTTGTGACCCACCTTGGAACCCACCCTAGTACCCACCTTTGAACCCACTATATCACCAACCCACCTTGGCACCCACCCTATGACCCTCTTTGGAATCCACCCTAGCACGCACCCACCCTGGCACCCACCATGGAGCGCACCCTAGCACCCACCCACCTCGGCACGCACCTCAACACCCACCTTGGTGTGCGCACTGCGCCAACCTCTCAAAGACCCTATGTGGTGCGCTCCAAAGTGTACACCTTTGGTGCGCTCCAAGGTGCGCACCTTTGGTGCACACCGAGGTGCACACCAAAGTGTGCACCGAGGTGAGCACCAAAGTGCACTCCAAGGTGCACACCAAGGCGTGCACCTTTGGTGCGGTCAATGCAAACGAATTCGGAAGTTGGGGTCGATGTCCTAATCGCTGCTGCAGACTACACGTATGAGAATCGGACAAATAGCTTTATATAGGGGAGGTGTTGCGTTTGATGGGTCGACTCCCCTGGTTGTGTGCACTGCACCAACTTCAAAGACCCTGTCTTGTTTAAGAAGTCAAAAGTTGGGGTGGATGTCCTAATCATTGCTGCAGTCTACGCATGTATGAGAATCAGACAAATAGCTTATATAGGGGAGGTGTTGCATTCGGTGGGTTGACTCCCCTGGTTGTGCGCACTGCGCCAACCTCAAAGACCCCGCATAGCAGAAGAAGTCGGAAGTCGGATTTTGGTGAGCACCAAGGCGTGCACCTTTGGTGCGGTCAACGCAGACGAATTCAGAAGTTGGGGTGGATGTCCTAATCGTTGTTGCAGGCTACACATGTATGAGAATCAGACAAATAGCTTATATAGGGGAGGTGTTGGGTTTGATGGGTCAACTCCCTTGGTTGTGCGCATTACGCCAACCTCAAAGACCTTGTTTTCGTTAAGAAGTCAAAAGTTGGGGTCAATGTCCTAATGGCTCCTGTAGGCTACACATGTATGAGAATCGGACAAATAGCTTATATAGGGGAGGTGTTGGGTTTGATGGGTCGACTCCCCTGGTTGTGCGCATTACGTCAACCTCAAAGACCTTGTTTTCGTTAAGAAGTCAAAAGTTGGGGTCGATGTCCTAATTGCTCCTGTAGACTACACATGTATGAGAATCAGACAAATAGCTTATATAGGGGAGGTGTTGGGTTTGATGGGTTGACTCCCCTAGTTGTTCGCATTACACCAACCTCAAAGACCTTGTTTTCGTTTAGAAGCCGAAAGTTGGGGTCGATGTCCTAATTGCTCCTGCAGGCTACGCATGTATGAGAATCAGACAAATAGCTTATATAGGGGAGGTGTTGGGTTTGATGGGTCGACTCCCCTGGTTGTGCGCATTGCGCCAACCTCAAAGACCCTGCATTGCGGATGAAGTCGAAAGTCAGAGTTTGGTGTGCTACAAGGTGTGGTCGAAGGTGCTCACCTAGGTGTGCACCTTTGGAGCGCAGGAAAAGTGCCCTCCAAAAGTGCGCACCTTTGGAGTGCACAAAAGTGCCCTCCAAAAGTGCGCACCTTTGGAGCGCACAAAAGTGCCCTCCAAAAAGTGCCCTCCAAAAGTGCGCACCTTTGGAGCGCACAAAAGTGCCCTCCAAAAAGTGCCCTCCAAAAGTGCGCACCTTTGGAGTGCAGAAAAGTGCCCTCCAAAAAGTGCCCTCCAAAAGTGTGCACCTTTGGAGTGCACAAAAGTGCCCTCCAAAAGTGCGCACCTTTGGAGCGCAGAAAAGTGCCCTCCAAAAAGTGCCCTCCAAAAGTGCGCACCTTTGGAGCGCAGAAAAGTGCCCTCCAAAAAGTGCCCTCCAAAAGTGCGCACCTTTGGAGCGCAGAAAAGTGCCCTCCAAAAAGTGCCCTCCAAAAGTGCGCACCTTTGGAGCGCAGAAAAGTGCCCTCCAAAAAGTGCCCTCCAAAAGTGCGCACCTTTGGAGCGCACAAAAGTGCCCTCCAAAAAGTGCCCTCCAAAAGTGCGCACCTTTGGAGCGCACAAAAGTGCCCTCCAAAAGTGCGCACCTTTGGAGCGCACAAAAGTGCCCTCCAAAAGTGCGCACTTTTGGTGCGCACTTTTGGTGCGCACAAAAGTGCGCACTTTTGGTGCGCACCAAGGCGCTGGTTCGGTCGTTGCAGGCGAGTTCGGAAGTTGGGGTCGATGTCCTGAGCGGAGGTGCAAACTACACAGGTGTCGGAATCGGACAAATAGCTTATATAGGGGAGGTGTATGCTTCGATGGGTCGACTCCCCAGGTTGAGCGCACCGCGCCAACCTCAAAGACCCTACGGTATGGATGAAGTCGGAAGTTGGGTCCGATGACCGATTCGATTAGTAGGTATGCTCATGAGGTCGGAATTTGGGTCCGATGACCTGCCATGTGCAGGAAGGCGAATGTTGGCACTGTGCGTTGCAAGGTGCACACCAAGGTGCTGGTGCGGTCTTTTTAGTCGAGTTCGGAAGTTGGGGTCGATGTCCTGATCGGAGGTGCAAGCTACACAGGTGTGGGAATCGGACAAATAGCTTATATAGGGGAGGTGTATGCTTCGTTGGGTCGACTCCCCGGGTTGAGCGCACCGCGCCAACCTCAAAGACCCTACGGTATGGATGAAGTCGGAAGTTGGGTCCGATGACCGATTCGATATGTAGGCATACTCGCGAGGTCGGAATTTGGGTCCGATGACCTGCCATGTGCAGGAAGGCGAATGTTGGCACTGTGCGTTGCAAGGTGCGCACCAAGGCGCTGGTTCGGTCGTTGCAGGCGAGTTCGGAAGTTGGGGTCGATGTCCTGATCGGAGGTGCAAACTACACAGGTGTGGGAATCGGACAAATAGCTTATATAGGGGAGGTGTATGCTTCGTTGGGTCGACTCCCCGGGTTGAGCGCACCGCGCCAACCTCAAAGACCCTACGGTATGGATGAAGTCGGAAGTTGTGTCCGATGACCGATTCGATATGTAGGCATACTCGCGAGGTCGGAATTTGGGTCCGATGACCTGCCATGTGCAGGAAGGCGAATGTTGGGACTGTGCGTCGCAAGGTGCGCACCAAGGCGCTGGTGCCGTCGTTGCAATCGAGTTCGGAAGTTGGGGTCGATGTCCTGGTCAGAGGTGCAAACTACACAGGTGTGGGAATCGGACAAATAGCTTATATAGGGGAGGTGTATGCTTCGATGGGTCGACTCCCCGGGTTGAGCGCACCGCGCCAACCTCAAAGACCCTACAGTATGGATGAAGTCGGAAGTTGGGTCCGATGACCGATTCGATACGTAGGCATATTGGCGAGGTCTGAATTTGTGTCCGATGACCTGCCATGCGCAGGAAGGCGGAATTTGGGTCCGATGACCGAGTTGATGGCGTGCCATGCGCAGAAAGGCGGAATTTGGGTCCGATGACCGAGTTGATGTTGATGGCCCGCCATGCACAGGAAGGCGGAATTTGGGTCCGATGACCGATTTGAAGGCGTGCCATGCGCAGAAAGGCGGAGTTTGGGTCCGATGACCGAGTTGATATTGATGGCCCGCCATGCGCAGGAAGGCGGAATTTGGGTCCGATGACCTGACATACGCATGGAGTCCGACTCGGGGGCCGATGTTCGATTCGATGACTTGCATTGTGGGTAAAGTCGGAAGTTGTGGTCTTTGACCCGATTCGATGACCAGACTTCGGCTGCTTGAGAATCGGACAAATAACTTATATAGGGGAGGTAGTGTTCTCGAGCATCCTCCCCCCGTGCCCGTTTATGTCGATTGATGCTGGTGCTCGACTGGTTGGAGCGCTCGGATGCAAAAATCTTGCACCAGGATTTATCGATTGTGATGGACACGGCAAGTCTCCTGATTGCTATGCAGGAGCTCATCGTGAATCTCTATGCGGCCTTGGTATGGACTCGACCTGCGGAATGGTTCGGCAATGGTAGTCGCTCCAACACGTCCTTGCAATGGCCACAGAGGTGATTCGACTAGAGCTCCAGTCTAGCTTTTGGGTTGCTTGGCGGACTGGTATAGCCGCGATCGAGTTCCGGCCATGAACGTTTTAGATAGCTCTTGGGCTTTCTGGGACGGAAGTCGGAAGTTTGGGCTGTTGTCCGATTTGATGACCATTCTTCGGATGTGTGAGAATCGGACAAATAACTTATATAGGGGACTGTGTTGTCTCACGCAGCCCCCTCCGTGCCCCTCTATCTCAACCGATGTTGGTGCTTGAAAGGGTTGGGATCGCTCGGATTTATAAACGTGCACCACCATTTGTCGAGTGTGAGGGACGCGGCAGGTCTCCTAAATGCTATACGGGCGCTCTCTGAGAATCTCTATCCGGCCTCGACACAGACTAGTCTTGCTGAATGGTTTGGCACTGGTAGTCGATCCAACACGTCGTTGTTGTGGCCGCCTAGGCGATTCGATTCGAGCCCCCGTCTAGCTTTTGGGTTGCTTGGCGGATTTTGCCCTATCCGCAAGTGAGCTCGGTCCCTAAACGTTCGAGAAACCCGATTGCTATGCGCCGACTCTCTTTCTTGCGAGCCTCCATCTAGCTTTTGGGTCTCTACGGAACGGAAGTCGGAATCTGGGACCGTTGTTTGATTCGACGAGGCAGACTACGGTTGTGCGAGAATCGGACAAATAACTTATATAGGGGAGGTGTTGACTGGAGCATTCTCCCCCGTGCCCCTCTAACTCGACCAATGCTGGCGCTCGAACGGTGGTAGCGCTCGGATTTTCGTTGAGCGCCAGCATTGGTCGATTTAGAGGGGCATGCGAGATTCCCGAATGCTATGCGAGGGCTCTAACGGAAATGTCTATTGGTTTCGGTATGGATGCAATTGCGAGTGGTTCGGCAAAGGTAGTCGTTCCGATGCGTCCATGTCGTGGCCAAATCGATAATTCGATTTGAGCCCTCGTATAGCATTTGGGTCTCTCGATGTGATTCCGCATTCCAGTCCCTTTGGGCACTGCTTGAGCCGCATCCCAGGGGGTTCCCTTCCCAATAATCTGCCTCGCAACCCGATTGCTATGCGGTGAGGCTCCTCGCCCGCCTCGGAACTATCTGTGTATCAGACGCATCGCGGGATAAGGGGTTGGCAACGGTAGTCGCCCCAAGCGCGTCCGATGCTTGGACCATTCCGAGGCGGCCCTGAAGCCTCTTCCGTCTAGCCGTTGGGTCCTTCTCGCCGCATCCCTTGCCTCGCACCCCGATTGCTATGCGGTGAGGCTCCTCGGCCGCCTTGGAACTATCTGTGTATCAGACGCATCGCGGGATAAGGGGTTGTCACTGGTAGTCGCCCCAAGCGCGTCCGATGCTTGGACCATTCCGAGGCGGCCCTGAAGCCTCTTCCGTCTAGCCGTTGGGTCCTTCTCGCCGCATCCCTCGACTCGCACCCCGATTGCTATGCGGTGAGGCTCCTCGGCCGCCTTGGAACTATCTGTGTATCGGACGCGTCGCGGGATAAGGGGTTGTCACTGGTAGTCGCCCCAAGCGCGTCCGATGCTTGGACCATTCCGAGGCGGCCCTGAAGCCTCTTCCGTCTAGCCGTTGGGTCCTTCTCGCCGCATCCCTCGCCTCGCACCCCGATTGCTATGCGGTGAGGCTCCTCGGCCGCCTTGGAACTATCTGTGTATCGGACGCGTCGCGGGATAAGGGGTTGTCACTGGTAGTCGCCCCAAGCGCGTGCGATGCATGGACCATTCCCAGGCGGCCCTGAAGCCTCTTCCGTCTAGCCGTTGGGTCCTTCTCGCCGCATCCCTCGCCTCGCACCCCGATTGCTATGCGGTGAGGCTCCTCGGCCGCCTTGGAACTATCTGTGTATCGGACGCGTCGCGGGATAAGGGGTTGTCACTGGTAGTCGCCCCAAGCGCGTCCGATGCTTGGACCATTCCGAGGCGGCCCTGAAGCCTCTTCCGTCTAGCCGTTGGGTCCTTCTCGCCGCATCCCTCGCCTCGCACCCCGATTGCTATGCGGTGAGGCTCCTCGGCCGCCTTGGAACTATCTGTGTATCGGACGCGTCGCGGGATAAGGGGTTGTCACTGGTAGTCGCCCCAAGCGCGTCCGATGCTTGGACCATTCCGAGGCGGCCCTGAAGCCTCTTCCGTCTAGCCGTTGGGTCCTTCTCGCCGCATCCCTCGCCTCGCACCCCGATTGCTATGCGGTGAGGCTCCTCGGCCGCCTTGGAACTATCTGTGTATCGGACGCGTCGCGGGATAAGGGGTTGTCACTGGTAGTCGCCCCAAGCGCGTCCGATGCTTGGACCATTCCGAGGCGGCCCTGAAGCCTCTTCCGTCTAGCCGTTGGGTCCTTCTCGCCGCATCCCTCGCCTCGCACCCCGATTGCTATGCGGTGAGGCTCCTCGGCCGCCTTGGAACTATCTGTGTATCGGACGCATCGCGGGATAAGGGGTTGTCACTGGTAGTCGCCCCAAGCGCGTCCGATGCTTGGACCATTCCGAGGCGGCCCTGAAGCCTCTTCCGTCTAGCCGTTGGGTCCTTCTCGCCGCATCCCTCGCCTCGCACCCCGATTGCTATGCGGTGAGGCTCCTCGGCCGCCTTGGAACTATCTGTGTATCGGACGCGTCGCGGGATAAGGGGTTGTCACTGGTAGTCGCCCCAAGCGCGTCCGATGCTTGGACCATTCCGAGGCGGCCCTGAAGCCTCTTCCGTCTAGCCGTTGGGTCCTTCTCGCCGCATCCCTCGCCTCGCACCCCGATTGCTATGCGGTGAGGCTCCTCGGCCGCCTTGGAACTATCTGTGTATCGGACGCGTCGCGGGATAAGGGGTTGTCACTGGTAGTCGCCCCAAGCGCGTCCGATGCTTGGACCATTCCGAGGCGGACCTGAAGCCTCTTCCGTCTAGCCGTTGGGTCCTTCTCGCCGCATCCCTCGCCTCGCACCCCGATTGCTATGCGGTGAGGCTCCTCGGCCGCCTTGGAACTATCTGTGTATCGGACGCGTCGCGGGATAAGGGGTTGTCACTGGTAGTCGCCCCAAGCGCGTCCGATGCTTGGACCATTCCGAGGCGGCCCTGAAGCCTCTTCCGTCTAGCCGTTGGGTCCTTCTTGCCGCATCCCTCGCCTCGCACCCCGATTGCTATGCGGTGAGGCTCCTCGGCCGCCTTGGAACTATCTGTGTATCGGACGCGTCGCGGGATAAGGGGTTGTCACTGGTAGTCGCCCCAAGCGCGTCCGATGCTTGGACCATTCCGAGGCGGCCCTGAAGCCTCTTCCGTCTAGCCGTTGGGTCCTTCTCGCCGCATCCCTCGCCTCGCACCCCGATTGCTATGCGGTGAGGCTCCTCGGCCGCCTTGGAACTATCTGTGTATCGGACGCATCGCGGGATAAGGGGTTGTCACTGGTAGTCGCCCCAAGCGCGTCCGATGCTTGGACCATTCCGAGGCGGCCCTGAAGCCTCTTCCGTCTAGCCGTTGGGTCCTTCTCGCCGCATCCCTCGCCTCGCACCCCGATTGCTATGCGGTGAGGCTCCTCGGCCGCCTTGGAACTATCTGTGTATCGGACGCGTCGCGGGATAAGGGGTTGTCACTGGTAGTCGCCCCAAGCGCGTCCGATGCTTGGACCATTCCGAGGCGGACCTGAAGCCTCTTCCGTCTAGCCGTTGGGTCCTTCTCGCCGCATCCCTCGCCTCGCACCCCGATTGCTATGCGGTGAGGCTCCTCGGCCGCCTTGGAACTATCTGTGTATCGGACGCGTCGCGGGATAAGGGGTTGTCACTGGTAGTCGCCCCAAGCGCGTCCGATGCTTGGACCATTCCGAGGCGGCCCTGAAGCCTCTTCCGTCTAGCCGTTGGGTCCTTCTCGCCGCATCCCTCGCCTCGCACCCCGATTGCTATGCGGTGAGGCTCCTCGGCCGCCTTGGAACTATCTGTGTATCGGACGCGTCGCGGGATAAGGGGTTGTCACTGGTAGTCGCCCCAAGCGCGTCCGATGCTTGGACCATTCCGAGGCGGACCTGAAGCCTCTTCCCTCTAGCCGTTGGGGCTTTCTCGCCGCATCCCTCGCCTCGCACCCCGATTGCTATTCGGTGAGGCTCCTCGGCCGCCTTGGAACTATCTGTGTATCGGACGCATCGCGGGATAAGGGGTTGGCAGTGGTAGTCGCCCCAAGCGCGTCCGATGCTTGGACCATTCCGAGGCGGCCCTGCAGCCTCTTCCGTCTAGCCGTTGGGGCCATCTCGCTGCATCCCCCACCTCGCACCACGATTGCTATGCGGTGAGGCTCCTTGGCCGCCTCGGAACTATCTGTGTATCGGACGCATCGCGGGATAAGGGGTTGTCACTGGTAGTCGCCCCAAGCGCGTCCGATGCTTGGACTATTCCGAGGCGGCCCTGCAGCCTCTTCCGTCTAGCCGTTGGGGCCATCTCGCCGCATCCCCCAGCTCCTCGGCCGCCTCGGAACTATCTGTGTATCGGACGCATCGCGGGATAAGGGGTTGGCAGTGGTAGTCGCCCCAAGCGCGTTCGATGCTTGGACTATTCCGAGGCGGCCCCGCAGCCTCTTCCGTCTACCCTTTGGGGCCATCTCGCCGCATCCCTCGCCTCGCACCCCGATTGCTATGCGGTGAGGCTCCTCGGCCGCCTGGGAACTATCTTCGTATCGGATGCATCGCGGGATAAGGGGTTGTCACTGGTAGTCGCCCCAAGCGCGTCCGATGCTTGGACTATTCCGAGGCGGCCCTGTGGCCTCTTCCGTCTAGCCGTTGGGGCCATCTCGCCGCATCCCTCACCTCGCACCCCCATTGCTATGCGGTGAGGCTCCTCGGCCGCCTTGGAACTGTCTTCGTATCGGAAGCATCGCGGGATAAGGGGTTGTCACTGGTAGTCGCCCCAAGCGCGTCCGATGCTTGGACTATTCCGAGGCGGCCCTGCAGCCTCTTCCGTCTAGCCGTTGGGGCCATCTCGCCGCATCCCCCACCTCGCACCCGGATTGCTATGCGGTGAGGCTCCTCGGCCGCCTTGGAACTATCTTCGTATCGGACGCATCGCGGGATAAGGGGTTGTCACTGGTAGTCGCCCCAAGCGCGTCCGATGCTTGGACTATTCCGACGCGGCCCTGTGGCCTCTTCCGTCTAGCCGTTGGGGCCATCTCGCCGCATCCCCCACCTCGCACCCCGATTGCTATGCGGTGAGGCTCCTCGGCCGCCTTGGAACCATCTTCGTATCGGACGCATCGCGGGATGAGGGGTTGTCACTGGTAGTCGCCCCAAGCGCGTCCGATGCTTGGACCATTCCGAGGCGGCCCTGAAGCCTCTTCCGTCTAGCCGTTGGGGCCTTCCCGCCCCATCCCTCGCCTCGCACCCCCGATTGCTATGCGGTGAGGCTCCTCGGCCGCCTTGGAACCATCTGTGTATCGGACGCATCGCGGGATAAGGGGTTGGCACTGGTAGTCGCCCCAAGCGCGTCCGATGCTTGGAGCATTCCGAGGTGGCCCTGAAGCCTCTTCCGTCTAGCCGTTGGGGCCTTCCCGCCCCATCCCTCGCCTCGCACCCCGATTGATATGCGGTGAGGCTCCTCGGCCGCCTTGGAACTATCTGTGTATCGGACGCATCGCGGGATAAGGGGTTGGCACTGGTAGTCGTCCCAATCGCGTCCGATGCTTGGACCATTCCGAGGCGGCCCTGCAGCCTCTTCCGTTTAGCCGTCGGGGCCTTCCCGCCGCATCCCTCGCCTCGCATCCCGATTCCTATGCGGTGAGTCTTCTCGGCCGCCGCGGAACTATACCTGTTATTGCTACTGCATCCTTCGGCTGGTAACCTCCTCTGCCGCCTTGGAACGTTCTCTTTGTCGGACGCGTCGCGGGATAAGGGGTTGGCACTGGTAGTCGCCCCAAGCGCGCCCGATGCATAGACCGCTCCGAGTTGACCTTGCTTTCAGCCTCTCACATGCATAGACCTCTCTGAGTCGACCCTGCAGCCTCTCACGTTTAGCCTTTGGAATCTCGCCTCACAACATGATTGCTATCCTTGATGCATCCCTTGCCTTGAGCCCTGATTGCTTTCTTGGCTGCA
Organism: Cryptomeria japonica; assembly: GCF_030272615.1. Taxonomy (NCBI): domain Eukaryota; kingdom Viridiplantae; phylum Streptophyta; class Pinopsida; order Cupressales; family Cupressaceae; genus Cryptomeria; species Cryptomeria japonica. Next base: position 294,559 of record NW_026728935.1, read on the forward strand.
TCCCTCCTCTCCTCACAGCCCGGTTGTCATCACTGCTTCATCCGTCGCTTCATGCATTCTGGCTGCTGGGCCCTTCCCACCGCACACCTCGATTGCTATCTCTTCTGCATCACACACCCCGATTGCTATCTCTGCTACATCCCTCGGCTCTCACTTCTGCATCCTTCGCCTCCCACCTCGATTGCTATCAATGCTGCATCCGTAACCTCACACCCCGATTGCTATGCGGGGAGGCTCCTTGGCCGCCTTGGAAATTTCTGTGTGTCGGACGCACCGCGGGATAAGGGGTTGGCACTGGTAGTCGCCCCAAGTGCGCCCGATTCTTAGACCGCTTCGAGGTGACCTCGTAGCCTCTTTCGTCCAGGCTTCCTGCCTTCAACGCCCTTTTTACACCTCGATTGCTATGCGCGGGCTCGTTGGCGTCTATCACCTCTCTGCGAAG
>NW_026728935.1:305000-332500 GCF_030272615.1 Cryptomeria japonica
CCATGGCCCTCCAAGGTGCGCAGCATGGCGTGCACGAAGTCGGAGCCCGGTTTGCCCCGGGTGCGCACCTCGCGTGCACCTTCGCCAGGGTGGGCACCTCGGTGCGCACACCTTCTCAATGTTTTCTTGCCTTTTCTGGAAATTGGTGAAGGCAGCGCATCAAAGGTGCGCACCTCGGTGTGCTCCGAGGTGCGAACCCGAGAGCGCTCCGAGGTGCCCACGAAGTCGAAAGTCGGGTTAATTGCATTGTTTTCCCCGGGTGCGCACCAAGGAGGGCTCCGAAGTGTGCTCCAAGGTGCGCACGATTCGGAGCTCGGTTTGCCCGGGGTGCGCACACCTTGGCTGGGTTGCGCACCCTTTGTGCGCTCCAAGGTGCGCACGAAGTCGGAGCTCGGTTTGCCCCGGGTGCGCACCTTCGCCAGGGTGCGCACCTTGATGCGCACGCCTTGGCTGGGCTGCGCACCTTGGTGGGCGCCATGGTGCGCACCTTTCGTGCGCTCCAAGGTGCGCACGAAGTCGGAGCTCGGTTTGCCCCGGGTGCGCACCTTGGTGGGCGCCATGGTGCACTCCGAGGTGCCCAAGATTGGTGCGCACCAAGGAGCGCTCCGAAGTGCGCTCCAAGGTGCGCAGGTGCGCGTGAAGTCGAAAGTTGGGTTAATTGTCCGGTTTGCCTCGGGTGCGCACCTTGCGTGCACCTTCGCCAGGGTGGGCGCCTTGGTGCGCACACCTTGGCTGGGCTGCGCACCCGGGCGCGCACACCTTGGCACCCGCGTTTCCTTCATTTTAAATTTTTTTTTTTTACAATCTCTCAAGTGGGAAATTCTATAATCTCAACTTTTTTTGCCTTTTCAGGAAACTTTTGAATGGAGCGCATCATTGGTGCGCTCCGAAGTGTGCTCCAAGGTGCGCACCTCTGGTGTGCTCCAAAGCTCTCTCCAGCTGCGTGCACCTGCCCCGGCCGCGCACCCGGCCCCGCCCAGCTTCGCTCACCTGTCCCGGGCGTCTGGTGCGGAACCTTAGAGTAAGAAACATCACCGTGCACCTTGGCCAACGTGCGCGACTCGACCGAGCGCGCACTGGCCGAGGTGCACACCGATTTCACCTGGGTGCGCGCGCAGCACCTCGGGCGCACCGGGGTGCGCGCACAACGCCCGGGTTGCACCGTGGCCTGTGTGCTCGGGGCGCCTCGGGTGCGCGCTCGGTGTCGCCCCCGCGCGCGCGGTAGTGCGGGCAGCGCACCCCGGCCCGGCCCGGCCCCGACGAGAACGCAAACGGGCAAAAGGTTTATTCAAATAGCATTGCGACGCCCGGCGAAAAACTAAAAAAGGGTGCAACACCGGGACTTCCCGGGAGGTCACCCATCCCAGTACTACTCCGGCCCAAGCGCGCTTAACTGCGGAGTTCTGATGGGATCCGGTGCACTAACGCTGGTATGATCGCACCCGTTATGAGCTTGTCGCAGTGTGTACTTAGCAAACCGCGACCCACGTGCGAATCCACCCCGGCCACCCACCCCCGTCGAGGTGCACACCCTCCCTCGCGAAGTGCGCCCCGTTCGCCAAGTGTGAGCCCTGCCCGGGTGCGCGCACCTTGCTAGGGCGTCGGGTGTGCACCCGGCCCGGCCTACGTGCGTGCACCTGGACGGGGCGTCGTGTGCGTGCAGTGTCCCGTCTGCAACGCGGTGCCCACACACCACCTCGGGCGCAACGACCTGCGCTCACATGTGGGCCGAGTGCACCTTGGTGCATGTTCGGGGCGCCTCGGGTGCACGCTCGATCTTGCCCCGGTGCACCAAGGCGCTCGGTTTGCCCCGGGTGCGCACTTGGTGCAAGGTGGGCACCCAAAATAGGGATCAAGCACCAAAACACAAGTTTCGGGATGCAAAATGGGACCCAAGGACCACAAATGCGTTCCAAGACCCATGATGGGTCCACGAGAACAAAAATGTGTTCCGAGACTTAATAAACAAATATTGGGTTTTAGGAGAAGAAACATGCTCTGATGCCCAAAACGAGAATCGACCCCGAAAAGGCCACAGGCCAAAAGTGGGATGCGAGACAAAAAAAAATGGGACCCGAGGACCAAAATTGGGTTCCCAGGTCGAAGACAGGGCAACCGGACAAGAAACGACCTCTAAGGCTCGAAATGAGTCCCGACGACTAAAACTTGACAAGAAGCACCCATCAGGCACCCAACTCGACACCCATGGGATGCCGACCCACCCGGGCTTCCACCTAGCACACCTTGGCACCCACCCACCCTCGCACCCAACCTCGCACCCAACTTAGCACCTTTGAACCCACATTGGCACTCACCCTGACCCTGGCACCTTGGAACCCACATTGGCACTCACCTTGACCCTGGCACCCACCTTTGCACTCACCTTGGGACCCACCCTGGCTCCCACCTCGGCACCCACCCAGACACCCACCTTGGTTCCTTGGCACCCACCTTGGATCCTTGGCACCCACCCCGACACCCACCTTGGCACGCAACTTGGCTACTTGCCACCCACCTTGGCTCCTTGACGCCCACCCCGACAACCACCCCGTGACCTACCCTGGCTAGGGTTGGTGCACACCCACCCTGGTGCCCACCTTGGCACCCACCCCATGACCCACCTTGGCACGCACCTTAGTACCCACCCCGTTACCCACCCTAGGACCCACCCCGTGACCCACCTTGGCCAGGGTGGGTGCCTTGGTGCGCACAACTTGCCTGGGCTGCACACCAGGGCGGGCTCAAGATGGCACCCGCGTTCCGTTTTTTTCACTATCTTTCAAAACGGAAATTTTAAAATCTCGTTTTTTTTTTTTTTTTGCCTTTTCTGGAAATTAGTGAAGGCAGCGCATCAAAGGTGCGCAATGCTGGTGCGAACCCGGGAGCGCTCCGATGTGTGCTCCAAGGTGCGGCGTGCACGAAGTCCGAGCCCGGCTTGCCCCGGGTGCGCACCTCGCGTGCACCTTCGCCGGGGTGAGCACCTTGGCTGGGTTGCGCGCCCTGGTGCGCACCAAGGAGCGCTCTGAAGTGTGCTCCAAGGTGCGGCGTGCACGAAGTCGGAGCTCGGTTTGCCCCGGGTGTGCACCTCGGGTGCGCACCTCGCGTGCACCTTCGCTGCGGTGGGCACCTTGGCTGGGTTGCGCGCCTTGGTGGGCACCATGCAGTGCACGAAGTCGGAGCCCGGTTTGCCCCGGGCGCGCACCTCCGCCAGGGTGGGCACCTTGGTGCGCACAACTTGCCTGGGCTGCGCACCAGGAAGGGCTCAAGATGGCACCCGCGTTCCGTTTTTTTCACTATCTTTCAGAACGGAAATTTTAAAATATCGTTTTTTTTTGCCTTTTCTGGAAATTAGTGAAGGCAGCGCATCAAAGGTGCGCAACGCTGGTGCGAACCTGGGAGCGCTCCGATGTGTGCTCCAAGGTGCGGCGTGCACGAAGTCGGAGCCCGGTTTGCCCCGGGTGCGCCCTGGTGGGCACCATGGTGCGCACCAAGGAGCGCTCCGAAGTGTGCTCCAAGGTGCGGCCTGCACGAAGTCGGAGCCCGGTTTGCCCCGGGTGTGCACCGCGGGTGGGCACCTTGGTGCGCATGCCTTGCCTGGGCTGCGCACCAGGGCGGGCTCAAGATGGCACCCGCGTTCCGTTTTTTTCACTATCTTTCAAAACGGAAATTTTAAAATCTCATTTTTTTTTGCCTTTTCTGGAAATTAGTGAAGGCAGCGCATCAAAGGTGCGCACCTCGCTGCCCACCACGGTGCGCAACGCCGGTGGGCACCCGAGAGTGCTTCGAAGTGTGCTCCAAGGTGCTGCGTGCACGTTGTCGGAGCCCGGTTTGCCCCGGGTGCGCACCTCGCGTGCACCTTCGTCGGGGTGGGCACCTTGGCTGGGTTTGCCCCGGCTGCGCTCCGAAGCGGGGTTATTGGAGCGCCGCCTCTTTTTTTGTCGGAGCGTTTGGTGGGGTTTCTCGCATTGGCTCTTCCCAGGCCCGGTTGCCACCCTGGCGCGCACGAAGTCGGAAGTAGGGTTAATTGCCCGGGTGCGCACCTTTGCCAGGGTGGGCACCTTACCTGGGCTGTGCACCCGGGCGGGCTCAAGATGGCACCCGCGTTCCGTTTTTTTCACTATCTTTCAAAACGGAAATTTTAAAATCTCCTCTTTTTTTTGCCTTTTCTGGAAATTAGTGAAGGCAGCGCATCAAAGGTGCGCACCTCGCTGCCCACCTTGGTGTGCTCTGAGGTGCGCACCCGGGAGCGCTACGAAGTGTGCTCCAAGGTGCGGCGTGCACGTTGTCGGAGCCCGGTTTGCCCCGGGTGCGCACCTCGCCTGCACCTTGGCCGGGGTGGGCACCCTGGCTGGGTTTGCCCAGGGTGCGCTCCGAAGCGGGGTTACTGGAGCGCCCCCTCTTTTTTTGTCAGAGCGTTTGGTGGGGTTTCTCGCATTGGCTCTTCCCAGGCCCGGTTGTTGGGTGCGCTCCCACCCTGGCGCGCGCGAAGTTGGAAGTTGGGTTAATTGCCCGGGCGCGCACCTTCGCCAGGGTGGGCACCTTGGTGCGCACACCTTGGCTGGGCTGCGCACCAGGGCGGGCTCAAGATGGCACCAGCATTCCCTTTTTCTCACTATCTTTCAAAACGGAAATTTTAAAATCTCGTTTTCTTTTGCCTTTTATGGAAATTAGTGAAGGCATCGCATCAAAGGTGCGCACCTCGCTGCCCACCTTGGTGTGCTCCGAGGTGCCCACCACGGTGCGCTCCGAGGTGCCCACCACGGTGCGCAACGCCGGTGCGAACCCGGGAGCGCCCCGATGTGTGCTCCAAGGTGCGGCGTGCACGAAGCCGGACCCCGGTTTGCCCCGGGTGCGCACCTCGCGTGCACCTTGGTGCGCACACCTTGGCTGGGTTGCGCGGCCTGGTGGGCACCATGGTGCGCACCAAGGAGCGCTCCGAAGTGTGCTCCAAGGTGCGGCGTGCACGAAGTCCTAGCCCGGTTTGCCCCGGGTGCGCACCTTCGCCGCGGTGGGCACCATGGCGTGCACGAAGTCGGAGCCCGGTTTGCCCCGGGTGCGCACCTCGCGTGCACCTTCGCCGGGGTGGGCACCTCGGCTGGGTTGCGCGCCCTGGTGCGCACCAAGGAGCGCTCCGAAGTGTGCTCCAAGGTGCGGCGTGCACGAAGTCGGAGCCCGGTTTGCCCCGGGTGCGCACCTTCGCCGCGGTGGGCACCCTGGTGCGCACCATGGCGTGCACGAAGTCGGAGCCCGGTTTGCCCCGGGTGCGCACCTCGCGTGCACCTTCGGCGGGGTTGCGCGCCCTGGTGCGCACCAAGGAGCGCTCCGAAGTGTGCTCCAAGGTGCGGCGTGCACGAAGTCGGAGCCCGGTTTGCCCCGGGTGCGCACCTCGCGTGCACCTTCGGCGGGGTTGCGCGCCCTGGTGGGCACCATGGTGCGCACCAAGGAGCGCTCCGAAGTGTGCTCCAAGGTGCGGCGTGCACGAAGTCGGAGCCCGGTTTGCCCCGGGTGCGCACCTCGCGTGCACCTTCGCCGCAGTGGGCACCATGGCGTGCACGAAGTCGGAGCCCGGTTTGCCCCGGGTGCGCACCTCGCGTGCACCTTCGCCGCGGTGGGCACCATGGCGTGCACGAAGTCGGAGCCCGGTTTGCCCCGGGTGCGCACCTCGCGTGCACCTTCGCTGGGGTGGGCACCTCGGCTGGGTTGCGCGCCCTGGTGCGCACCAAGGAGCGCTCCGAAGTGTGCTCCAAGGTGCGGCGTGCACGAAGTCGGAGCCCGGTTTGCCCCGGGTGCGCACCTCGCGTGCACCTTCGCCGCGGTGGGCACCATGGCGTGCACGAAGTCGGAGCCCGGTTTGCCCCGGGTGCGCACCCCGCGTGCACCTTCGCCGGGGTGGGCACCTCGGCTGGGTTGCGCGCCCTGGTGCGCACCAAGGAGCGCTCCGAAGTGTGCTCCAAGGTGCGGCGTGCACGAAGTCGGAGCCCGGTTTACCCCGGGTGCGCACCTCGCGTGCACCTTCGCCGCGGTGGGCACCTTGGCTGGGTTGGGCACCATTGAGCGCTCCGAAGTGTGCTCCAAGGTGCGCACCATGGCCCTCCAAGGTGCGCAGCATGGCGTGCACGAAGTCGGAGCCCGGTTTGCCCCGGGTGCGCACCTCGCGTGCACCTTCGCCAGGGTGGGCACCTCGGTGCGCACACCTTCTCAATGTTTTCTTGCCTTTTCTGGAAATTGGTGAAGGCAGCGCATCAAAGGTGCGCACCTCGGTGTGCTCCGAGGTGCGAACCCGAGAGCGCTCCGAGGTGCCCACGAAGTCGAAAGTCGGGTTAATTGCATTGTTTTCCCCGGGTGCGCTCCGAGGTGCGCAACATCGGTGCGCACCAAGGAGGGCTCCGAAGTGTGCTCCAAGGTGCGCACGATTCGGAGCTCGGTTTGCCCGGGGTGCGCACACCTTGGCTGGGTTGCGCACCCTTTGTGCGCTCCAAGGTGCGCACGAAGTCGGAGCTCGGTTTGCCCCGGGTGCGCACCTTCGCCAGGGTGCGCACCTTGATGCGCACGCCTTGGCTGGGCTGCGCACCTTGGTGGGCGCCATGGTGCGCACCTTTCGTGCGCTCCAAGGTGCGCACGAAGTCGGAGCTCGGTTTGCCCCGGGTGCGCACCTTGGTGGGCGCCATGGTGCACTCCGAGGTGCCCAAGATTGGTGCGCACCAAGGAGCGCTCCGAAGTGCGCTCCAAGGTGCGCAGGTGCGCGCGAAGTCGAAAGTTGGGTTAATTGTCCGGTTTGCCTCGGGTGCGCACCTTGCGTGCACCTTCGCCAGGGTGGGCGCCTTGGTGCGCACACCTTGGCTGGGCTGCGCACCCGGGCGCGCACACCTTGGCACCCGCGTTTCCTTCATTTTAAATTTTTTTTTTTTACAATCTCTCAAGTGGGAAATTCTATAATCTCAACTTTTTTTGCCTTTTCAGGAAACTTTTGAATGGAGCGCATCATTGGTGCGCTCCGAAGTGTGCTCCAAGGTGCGCACCTCTGGTGTGCTCCAAAGCTCTCTCCAGCTGCGTGCACCTGCCCCGGCCGCGCACCCGGCCCCGCCCAGCTTCGCTCACCTGTCCCGGGCGTCTGGTGCGGAACCTTAGAGTAAGAAACATCACCGTGCACCTTGGCCAACGTGCGCGACTCGACCGAGCGCGCACTGGCCGAGGTGCACACCGATTTCACCTGGGTGCGCGCGCAGCACCTCGGGCGCACCGGGGTGCGCGCACAACGCCCGGGTTGCACCGTGGCCTGTGTGCTCGGGGCGCCTCGGGTGCGCGCTCGGTGTCGCCCCCCGCGCGCGCGGTAGTGCGGGCAGCGCACCCCGGCCCGGCCCGGCCCCGACGAGAACGCAAACGGGCAAAAGGTTTATTCAAATAGCATTGCGACGCCCGGCGAAAAACTAAAAAAGGGTGCAACACCGGGACTTCCCGGGAGGTCACCCATCCCAATACTACTCCGGCCCAAGCGCGCTTAACTGCGGAGTTCTGATGGGATCCGGTGCACTAACGCTGGTATGATCGCACCCGTTATGAGCTTGTCGCAGTGTGTACTTAGCAAACCGCGACCCACGTGCGAATCCACCCCGGCCACCCACCCCCGTCGAGGTGCACACCCTCCCTCACGAAGTGCGCCCCGTTCGCCAAGTGTGAGCCCTGCCCGGGTGCGCGCACCTTGCTAGGGCGTCGGGTGTGCACCCGGCCCGGCCTACGTGCGTGCACCTGGACGGGGCGTCGTGTGCGTGCAGTGTCCCGTCTGCAACGCGGTGCCCACACACCACCTCGGGCGCAACGACCTGCGCTCACATGTGGGCCGAGTGCACCTTGGTGCATGTTCGGGGCGCCTCGGGTGCACGCTCGATCTTGCCCCGGTGCACCAAGGCGCTCGGTTTGCCCCGGGTGCGCACTTGGTGCAAGGTGGGCACCCAAAATAGGGATCAAGCACCAAAACACAAGTTTCGGGATGCAAAATGGGACCCAAGGACCACAAATGCGTTCCAAGACCCATGATGGGTCCACGAGAACAAAAATGTGTTCCGAGACTTAATAAACAAATATTGGGTTTTAGGAGAAGAAACATGCTCTGATGCCCAAAACGAGAATCGACCCCGAAAAGGCCACAGGCCAAAAGTGGGATGCGAGACAAAAAAAAATGGGACCCGAGGACCAAAATTGGGTTCCCAGGTCGAAGACAGGGCAACCGGACAAGAAACGACCTCTAAGGCTCGAAATGAGTCCCGACGACTAAAACTTGACAAGAAGCACCCATCAGGCACCCAACTCGACACCCATGGGATGCCGACCCACCCGGGCTTCCACCTAGCACACCTTGGCACCCACCCACCCTCGCACCCAACCTCGCACCCAACTTAGCACCTTTGAACCCACATTGGCACTCACCCTGACCCTGGCACCTTGGAACCCACATTGGCACTCACCTTGACCCTGGCACCCACCTTTGCACTCACCTTGGGACCCACCCTGGCTCCCACCTCGGCACCCACCCAGACACCCACCTTGGTTCCTTGGCACCCACCTTGGATCCTTGGCACCCACCCCGACACCCACCTTGGCACGCAACTTGGCTACTTGCCACCCACCTTGGCTCCTTGACGCCCACCCCGACAACCACCCCGTGACCTACCCTGGCTAGGGTTGGTGCACACCCACCCTGGTGCCCACCTTGGCACCCACCCCATGACCCACCTTGGCACGCACCTTAGTACCCACCCCGTTACCCACCCTAGGACCCACCCCGTGACCCACCTTGGCCAGGGTGGGTGCCTTGGTGCGCACAACTTGCCTGGGCTGCACACCAGGGCGGGCTCAAGATGGCACCCGCGTTCCGTTTTTTTCACTATCTTTCAAAACGGAAATTTTAAAATCTCGTTTTTTTTTTTTTTTTGCCTTTTCTGGAAATTAGTGAAGGCAGCGCATCAAAGGTGCGCAATGCTGGTGCGAACCCGGGAGCGCTCCGATGTGTGCTCCAAGGTGCGGCGTGCACGAAGTCCGAGCCCGGCTTGCCCCGGGTGCGCACCTCGCGTGCACCTTCGCCGGGGTGAGCACCTTGGCTGGGTTGCGCGCCCTGGTGCGCACCAAGGAGCGCTCTGAAGTGTGCTCCAAGGTGCGGCGTGCACGAAGTCGGAGCTCGGTTTGCCCCGGGTGTGCACCTCGGGTGCGCACCTCGCGTGCACCTTCGCTGCGGTGGGCACCTTGGCTGGGTTGCGCGCCTTGGTGGGCACCATGCAGTGCACGAAGTCGGAGCCCGGTTTGCCCCGGGCGCGCACCTCCGCCAGGGTGGGCACCTTGGTGCGCACAACTTGCCTGGGCTGCGCACCAGGAAGGGCTCAAGATGGCACCCGCGTTCCGTTTTTTTCACTATCTTTCAGAACGGAAATTTTAAAATATCGTTTTTTTTTGCCTTTTCTGGAAATTAGTGAAGGCAGCGCATCAAAGGTGCGCAACGCTGGTGCGAACCTGGGAGCGCTCCGATGTGTGCTCCAAGGTGCGGCGTGCACGAAGTCGGAGCCCGGTTTGCCCCGGGTGCGCCCTGGTGGGCACCATGGTGCGCACCAAGGAGCGCTCCGAAGTGTGCTCCAAGGTGCGGCCTGCACGAAGTCGGAGCCCGGTTTGCCCCGGGTGTGCACCGCGGGTGGGCACCTTGGTGCGCATGCCTTGCCTGGGCTGCGCACCAGGGCGGGCTCAAGATGGCACCCGCGTTCCGTTTTTTTCACTATCTTTCAAAACGGAAATTTTAAAATCTCATTTTTTTTTGCCTTTTCTGGAAATTAGTGAAGGCAGCGCATCAAAGGTGCGCACCTCGCTGCCCACCACGGTGCGCAACGCCGGTGGGCACCCGAGAGTGCTTCGAAGTGTGCTCCAAGGTGCTGCGTGCACGTTGTCGGAGCCCGGTTTGCCCCGGGTGCGCACCTCGCGTGCACCTTCGTCGGGGTGGGCACCTTGGCTGGGTTTGCCCCGGCTGCGCTCCGAAGCGGGGTTATTGGAGCGCCGCCTCTTTTTTTGTCGGAGCGTTTGGTGGGGTTTCTCGCATTGGCTCTTCCCAGGCCCGGTTGCCACCCTGGCGCGCACGAAGTCGGAAGTAGGGTTAATTGCCCGGGTGCGCACCTTTGCCAGGGTGGGCACCTTACCTGGGCTGTGCACCCGGGCGGGCTCAAGATGGCACCCGCGTTCCGTTTTTTTCACTATCTTTCAAAACGGAAATTTTAAAATCTCCTCTTTTTTTTGCCTTTTCTGGAAATTAGTGAAGGCAGCGCATCAAAGGTGCGCACCTCGCTGCCCACCTTGGTGTGCTCTGAGGTGCGCACCCGGGAGCGCTACGAAGTGTGCTCCAAGGTGCGGCGTGCACGTTGTCGGAGCCCGGTTTGCCCCGGGTGCGCACCTCGCCTGCACCTTGGCCGGGGTGGGCACCCTGGCTGGGTTTGCCCAGGGTGCGCTCCGAAGCGGGGTTACTGGAGCGCCCCCTCTTTTTTTGTCAGAGCGTTTGGTGGGGTTTCTCGCATTGGCTCTTCCCAGGCCCGGTTGTTGGGTGCGCTCCCACCCTGGCGCGCGCGAAGTTGGAAGTTGGGTTAATTGCCCGGGCGCGCACCTTCGCCAGGGTGGGCACCTTGGTGCGCACACCTTGGCTGGGCTGCGCACCAGGGCGGGCTCAAGATGGCACCAGCATTCCCTTTTTCTCACTATCTTTCAAAACGGAAATTTTAAAATCTCGTTTTCTTTTGCCTTTTATGGAAATTAGTGAAGGCATCGCATCAAAGGTGCGCACCTCGCTGCCCACCTTGGTGTGCTCCGAGGTGCCCACCACGGTGCGCTCCGAGGTGCCCACCACGGTGCGCAACGCCGGTGCGAACCCGGGAGCGCCCCGATGTGTGCTCCAAGGTGCGGCGTGCACGAAGCCGGACCCCGGTTTGCCCCGGGTGCGCACCTCGCGTGCACCTTGGTGCGCACACCTTGGCTGGGTTGCGCGGCCTGGTGGGCACCATGGTGCGCACCAAGGAGCGCTCCGAAGTGTGCTCCAAGGTGCGGCGTGCACGAAGTCCTAGCCCGGTTTGCCCCGGGTGCGCACCTTCGCCGCGGTGGGCACCATGGCGTGCACGAAGTCGGAGCCCGGTTTGCCCCGGGTGCGCACCTCGCGTGCACCTTCGCCGGGGTGGGCACCTCGGCTGGGTTGCGCGCCCTGGTGCGCACCAAGGAGCGCTCCGAAGTGTGCTCCAAGGTGCGGCGTGCACGAAGTCGGAGCCCGGTTTGCCCCGGGTGCGCACCTTCGCCGCGGTGGGCACCCTGGTGCGCACCATGGCGTGCACGAAGTCGGAGCCCGGTTTGCCCCGGGTGCGCACCTCGCGTGCACCTTCGGCGGGGTTGCGCGCCCTGGTGCGCACCAAGGAGCGCTCCGAAGTGTGCTCCAAGGTGCGGCGTGCACGAAGTCGGAGCCCGGTTTGCCCCGGGTGCGCACCTCGCGTGCACCTTCGGCGGGGTTGCGCGCCCTGGTGGGCACCATGGTGCGCACCAAGGAGCGCTCCGAAGTGTGCTCCAAGGTGCGGCGTGCACGAAGTCGGAGCCCGGTTTGCCCCGGGTGCGCACCTCGCGTGCACCTTCGCCGCGGTGGGCACCATGGCGTGCACGAAGTCGGAGCCCGGTTTGCCCCGGGTGCGCACCTCGCGTGCACCTTCGCCGGGGTGGGCACCTCGGCTGGGTTGCGCGCCCTGGTGCGCACCAAGGAGCGCTCCGAAGTGTGCTCCAAGGTGCGGCGTGCACGAAGTCGGAGCCCGGTTTGCCCCGGGTGCGCACCTCGCGTGCACCTTCGCCGCGGTGGGCACCATGGCGTGCACGAAGTCGGAGCCCGGTTTGCCTCGGGTGCGCACCCCGCGTGCACCTTCGCCGGGGTGGGCACCTCGGCTGGGTTGCGCGCCCTGGTGCGCACCAAGGAGCGCTCCGAAGTGTGCTCCAAGGTGCGGCGTGCACGAAGTCGGAGCCCGGTTTGCCCCGGGTGCGCACCTCGCGTGCACCTTCGCCGCGGTGGGCACCTTGGCTGGGTTGGGCACCATTGAGCGCTCCGAAGTGTGCTCCAAGGTGCGCACCATGGCCCTCCAAGGTGCGCAGCATGGCGTGCACGAAGTCGGAGCCCGGTTTGCCCCGGGTGCGCACCTCGCGTGCACCTTCGCCAGGGTGGGCACCTCGGTGCGCACACCTTCTCAATGTTTTCTTGCCTTTTCTGGAAATTGGTGAAGGCAGCGCATCAAAGGTGCGCACCTCGGTGTGCTCCGAGGTGCGAACCCGAGAGCGCTCCGAGGTGCCCACGAAGTCGAAAGTCGGGTTAATTGCATTGTTTTCCCCGGGTGCGCTCCGAGGTGCGCAACATCGGTGCGCACCAAGGAGGGCTCCGAAGTGTGCTCCAAGGTGCGCACGATTCGGAGCTCGGTTTGCCCGGGGTGCGCACACCTTGGCTGGGTTGCGCACCCTTTGTGCGCTCCAAGGTGCGCACGAAGTCGGAGCTCGGTTTGCCCCGGGTGCGCACCTTCGCCAGGGTGCGCACCTTGATGCGCACGCCTTGGCTGGGCTGCGCACCTTGGTGGGCGCCATGGTGCGCACCTTTCGTGCGCTCCAAGGTGCGCACGAAGTCGGAGCTCGGTTTGCCCCGGGTGCGCACCTTGGTGGGCGCCATGGTGCACTCCGAGGTGCCCAAGATTGGTGCGCAACAAGGAGCGCTCCGAAGTGCGCTCCAAGGTGCGCAGGTGCGCGCGAAGTCGAAAGTTGGGTTAATTGTCCGGTTTGCCTCGGGTGCGCACCTTGCGTGCACCTTCGCCAGGGTGGGCGCCTTGGTGCGCACACCTTGGCTGGGCTGCGCACCCGGGCGCGCACACCTTGGCACCCGCGTTTCCTTCATTTTAAATTTTTTTTTTTTACAATCTCTCAAGTGGGAAATTCTATAATCTCAACTTTTTTTGCCTTTTCAGGAAACTTTTGAATGGAGCGCATCATTGGTGCGCTCCGAAGTGTGCTCCAAGGTGCGCACCTCTGGTGTGCTCCAAAGCTCTCTCCAGCTGCGTGCACCTGCCCCGGCCGCGCACCCGGCCCCGCCCAGCTTCGCTCACCTGTCCCGGGCGTCTGGTGCGGAACCTTAGAGTAAGAAACATCACCGTGCACCTTGGCCAACGTGCGCGACTCGACCGAGCGCGCACTGGCCGAGGTGCACACCGATTTCACCTGGGTGCGCGCGCAGCACCTCGGGCGCACCGGGGTGCGCGCACAACGCCCGGGTTGCACCGTGGCCTGTGTGCTCGGGGCGCCTCGGGTGCGCGCTCGGTGTCGCCCCCGCGCGCGCGGTAGTGCGGGCAGCGCACCCCGGCCCGGCCCGGCCCCGACGAGAACGCAAACGGGCAAAAGGTTTATTCAAATAGCATTGCGACGCCCGGCGAAAAACTAAGAAAGGGTGCAACACCGGGACTTCCCGGGAGGTCACCCATCCTAGTACTACTCCGGCCCAAGCGCGCTTAACTGCGGAGTTCTGATGGGATCCGGTGCACTAACGCTGGTATGATCGCACCCGTTATGAGCTTGTCGCAGTGTGTACTTAGCAAACCGCGACCCACGTGCGAATCCACCCCGGCCACCCACCCCCGTCGAGGTGCACACCCTCCCTCGCGAAGTGCGCCCCGTTCGCCAAGTGTGAGCCCTGCCCGGGTGCGCGCACCTTGCTAGGGCGTCGGGTGTGCACCCGGCCCGGCCTACGTGCGTGCACCTGGACGGGGCGTCGTGTGCGTGCAGTGTCCCGTCTGCAACGCGGTGCCCACACACCACCTCGGGCGCAACGACCTGCGCTCACATGTGGGCCGAGTGCACCTTGGTGCATGTTCGGGGCGCCTCGGGTGCACGCTCGATCTTGCCCCGGTGCACCAAGGCGCTCGGTTTGCCCCGGGTGCGCACTTGGTGCAAGGTGGGCACCCAAAATAGGGATCAAGCACCAAAACACAAGTTTCGGGATGCAAAATGGGACCCAAGGACCACAAATGCGTTCCAAGACCCATGATGGGTCCACGAGAACAAAAATGTGTTCCGAGACTTAATAAACAAATATTGGGTTTTAGGAGAAGAAACATGCTCTGATGCCCAAAACGAGAATCGACCCCGAAAAGGCCACAGGCCAAAAGTGGGATGCGAGACAAAAAAAAATGGGACCCGAGGACCAAAATTGGGTTCCCAGGTCGAAGACAGGGCAACCGGACAAGAAACGACCTCTAAGGCTCGAAATGAGTCCCGACGACTAAAACTTGACAAGAAGCACCCATCAGGCACCCAACTCGACACCCATGGGATGCCGACCCACCCGGGCTTCCACCTAGCACACCTTGGCACCCACCCACCCTCGCACCCAACCTCGCACCCAACTTAGCACCTTTGAACCCACATTGGCACTCACCCTGACCCTGGCACCTTGGAACCCACATTGGCACTCACCTTGACCCTGGCACCCACCTTTGCACTCACCTTGGGACCCACCCTGGCTCCCACCTCGGCACCCACCCAGACACCCACCTTGGTTCCTTGGCACCCACCTTGGATCCTTGGCACCCACCCCGACACCCACCTTGGCACGCAACTTGGCTACTTGCCACCCACCTTGGCTCCTTGACGCCCACCCCGACAACCACCCCGTGACCTACCCTGGCTAGGGTTGGTGCACACCCACCCTGGTGCCCACCTTGGCACCCACCCCATGACCCACCTTGGCACGCACCTTAGTACCCACCCTGTTACCCACCCTAGGACCCACCCCGTGACCCACCTTGGCCAGGGTGGGTGCACCCACCCTGGTGCCCACCTTGGCACCCACCCATCCTAGCACCCAGCCTGTGACCGGGCTTGGAACCCAACCTTGCACCCGTCTTGGCCAGTGTGGGTGCGCACCCATCCTGGCACCCACGTTGTGACACACCCTTTAACCCACGCACCCTAGCAGCCACGTTGGCACCCACCTTGGAACACAACCTAGCAACTTGGCACCCACCCCGTGACCCACCTTGGCATCCACCATAGCAGTCGCCCACTTGGCACCCACCTTGGAACCCAAGTTGGCACCCACCTCGGCACCCACCTTGACACTTGTGGACCCACCTTGCCACTCACCCTAGCATCGACCCATCCTAGCACCCACCCTGGCACCTTTGCACCCTAGCACTCACCCATCCTAGCACCTAACCTGTGACCCACCTTGACACTCACCCTCGCACCCACCTTGGAACCCAACCTAGCACCCACCCACCCTGACACCAACCCTAGCACCTACCCACCCTTGCACCCACCCTGTGACCCATCTTGGCACCCACCCATCCTACCACTCAACCTATCACCCACCTTCTCACCCACCTTGGCATCCACCTTAGCACCCACCCACACTGGCACCTTGGCACCCACCTCGGGCAAGGTGGGTGCACACCCACCCTGACACCCAATTTAGAACCAACCGAGCATGTTACCCACCTTGGCACCCACATTGCAGCCCACCCTAGTACCCACCCTATGACCCACATTGGCATCCACACCCTAGCACCCAGGCACCTCGACACCCGCCTTGACACGCACCCTAGCACTAAACCTGTGACCCACCTTGGAACTCACCCTAGAACCCACCCACCCTGTGAACCACCTTGGCATCCACCTTAGCACCCACCCACCTTGGCACCCACTCTAGCACTCACCCATCCTAACACCCAACTTGTTACCCACCTTGGCACCCGCCCTCGCGTCCACCTTGAAACCCACCCTAGCACCCACCCACGCAGGAGCCCACCTTGGCACCCAACCTAACACCCACGCATCCTGGCACCCAACTTGTGACCCACCTTGGAACCCACCCTAGTACCCACCTTTGAACCCACTATATCACCAACCCACCTTGGCACCCACCCTATGACCCTCTTTGGAATCCACCCTAGCACGCACCCACCCTGGCACCCACCATGGAGCGCACCCTAGCACCCACCCACCTCGGCACGCACCTCAACACCCACCTTGGTGTGCGCACTGCGCCAACCTCTCAAAGACCCTATGTGGTGCGCTCCAAAGTGTACACCTTTGGTGCGCTCCAAGGTGCGCACCTTTGGTGCACACCGAGGTGCACACCAAAGTGTGCACCGAGGTGAGCACCAAAGTGCACTCCAAGGTGCACACCAAGGCGTGCACCTTTGGTGCGGTCAATGCAAACGAATTCGGAAGTTGGGGTCGATGTCCTAATCGCTGCTGCAGACTACACGTATGAGAATCGGACAAATAGCTTTATATAGGGGAGGTGTTGCGTTTGATGGGTCGACTCCCCTGGTTGTGTGCACTGCACCAACTTCAAAGACCCTGTCTTGTTTAAGAAGTCAAAAGTTGGGGTGGATGTCCTAATCATTGCTGCAGTCTACGCATGTATGAGAATCAGACAAATAGCTTATATAGGGGAGGTGTTGCATTCGGTGGGTTGACTCCCCTGGTTGTGCGCACTGCGCCAACCTCAAAGACCCCGCATAGCAGAAGAAGTCGGAAGTCGGATTTTGGTGAGCACCAAGGCGTGCACCTTTGGTGCGGTCAACGCAGACGAATTCAGAAGTTGGGGTGGATGTCCTAATCGTTGTTGCAGGCTACACATGTATGAGAATCAGACAAATAGCTTATATAGGGGAGGTGTTGGGTTTGATGGGTCAACTCCCTTGGTTGTGCGCATTACGCCAACCTCAAAGACCTTGTTTTCGTTAAGAAGTCAAAAGTTGGGGTCAATGTCCTAATGGCTCCTGTAGGCTACACATGTATGAGAATCGGACAAATAGCTTATATAGGGGAGGTGTTGGGTTTGATGGGTCGACTCCCCTGGTTGTGCGCATTACGTCAACCTCAAAGACCTTGTTTTCGTTAAGAAGTCAAAAGTTGGGGTCGATGTCCTAATTGCTCCTGTAGACTACACATGTATGAGAATCAGACAAATAGCTTATATAGGGGAGGTGTTGGGTTTGATGGGTTGACTCCCCTAGTTGTTCGCATTACACCAACCTCAAAGACCTTGTTTTCGTTTAGAAGCCGAAAGTTGGGGTCGATGTCCTAATTGCTCCTGCAGGCTACGCATGTATGAGAATCAGACAAATAGCTTATATAGGGGAGGTGTTGGGTTTGATGGGTCGACTCCCCTGGTTGTGCGCATTGCGCCAACCTCAAAGACCCTGCATTGCGGATGAAGTCGAAAGTCAGAGTTTGGTGTGCTACAAGGTGTGGTCGAAGGTGCTCACCTAGGTGTGCACCTTTGGAGCGCAGGAAAAGTGCCCTCCAAAAGTGCGCACCTTTGGAGTGCACAAAAGTGCCCTCCAAAAGTGCGCACCTTTGGAGCGCACAAAAGTGCCCTCCAAAAAGTGCCCTCCAAAAGTGCGCACCTTTGGAGCGCACAAAAGTGCCCTCCAAAAAGTGCCCTCCAAAAGTGCGCACCTTTGGAGTGCAGAAAAGTGCCCTCCAAAAAGTGCCCTCCAAAAGTGTGCACCTTTGGAGTGCACAAAAGTGCCCTCCAAAAGTGCGCACCTTTGGAGCGCAGAAAAGTGCCCTCCAAAAAGTGCCCTCCAAAAGTGCGCACCTTTGGAGCGCAGAAAAGTGCCCTCCAAAAAGTGCCCTCCAAAAGTGCGCACCTTTGGAGCGCAGAAAAGTGCCCTCCAAAAAGTGCCCTCCAAAAGTGCGCACCTTTGGAGCGCAGAAAAGTGCCCTCCAAAAAGTGCCCTCCAAAAGTGCGCACCTTTGGAGCGCACAAAAGTGCCCTCCAAAAAGTGCCCTCCAAAAGTGCGCACCTTTGGAGCGCACAAAAGTGCCCTCCAAAAGTGCGCACCTTTGGAGCGCACAAAAGTGCCCTCCAAAAGTGCGCACTTTTGGTGCGCACCAAGGCGCTGGTTCGGTCGTTGCAGGCGAGTTCGGAAGTTGGGGTCGATGTCCTGAGCGGAGGTGCAAACTACACAGGTGTCGGAATCGGACAAATAGCTTATATAGGGGAGGTGTATGCTTCGATGGGTCGACTCCCCAGGTTGAGCGCACCGCGCCAACCTCAAAGACCCTACGGTATGGATGAAGTCGGAAGTTGGGTCCGATGACCGATTCGATTAGTAGGTATGCTCATGAGGTCGGAATTTGGGTCCGATGACCTGCCATGTGCAGGAAGGCGAATGTTGGCACTGTGCGTTGCAAGGTGCACACCAAGGTGCTGGTGCGGTCTTTTTAGTCGAGTTCGGAAGTTGGGGTCGATGTCCTGATCGGAGGTGCAAGCTACACAGGTGTGGGAATCGGACAAATAGCTTATATAGGGGAGGTGTATGCTTCGTTGGGTCGACTCCCCGGGTTGAGCGCACCGCGCCAACCTCAAAGACCCTACGGTATGGATGAAGTCGGAAGTTGGGTCCGATGACCGATTCGATATGTAGGCATACTCGCGAGGTCGGAATTTGGGTCCGATGACCTGCCATGTGCAGGAAGGCGAATGTTGGCACTGTGCGTTGCAAGGTGCGCACCAAGGCGCTGGTTCGGTCGTTGCAGGCGAGTTCGGAAGTTGGGGTCGATGTCCTGATCGGAGGTGCAAACTACACAGGTGTGGGAATCGGACAAATAGCTTATATAGGGGAGGTGTATGCTTCGTTGGGTCGACTCCCCGGGTTGAGCGCACCGCGCCAACCTCAAAGACCCTACGGTATGGATGAAGTCGGAAGTTGTGTCCGATGACCGATTCGATATGTAGGCATACTCGCGAGGTCGGAATTTGGGTCCGATGACCTGCCATGTGCAGGAAGGCGAATGTTGGGACTGTGCGTCGCAAGGTGCGCACCAAGGCGCTGGTGCCGTCGTTGCAGTCGAGTTCGGAAGTTGGGGTCGATGTCCTGGTCAGAGGTGCAAACTACACAGGTGTGGGAATCGGACAAATAGCTTATATAGGGGAGGTGTATGCTTCGATGGGTCGACTCCCCGGGTTGAGCGCACCGCGCCAACCTCAAAGACCCTACAGTATGGATGAAGTCGGAAGTTGGGTCCGATGACCGATTCGATACGTAGGCATATTGGCGAGGTCTGAATTTGTGTCCGATGACCTGCCATGCGCAGGAAGGCGGAATTTGGGTCCGATGACCGAGTTGATGGCGTGCCATGCGCAGAAAGGCGGAATTTGGGTCCGATGACCGAGTTGATGTTGATGGCCCGCCATGCACAGGAAGGCGGAATTTGGGTCCGATGACCGATTTGAAGGCGTGCCATGCGCAGAAAGGCGGAGTTTGGGTCCGATGACCGAGTTGATATTGATGGCCCGCCATGCGCAGGAAGGCGGAATTTGGGTCCGATGACCTGACATACGCATGGAGTCCGACTCGGGGGCCGATGTTCGATTCGATGACTTGCATTGTGGGTAAAGTCGGAAGTTGTGGTCTTTGACCCGATTCGATGACCAGACTTCGGCTGCTTGAGAATCGGACAAATAACTTATATAGGGGAGGTAGTGTTCTCGAGCATCCTCCCCCCGTGCCCGTTTATGTCGATTGATGCTGGTGCTCGACTGGTTGGAGCGCTCGGATGCAAAAATCTTGCACCAGGATTTATCGATTGTGATGGACACGGCAAGTCTCCTGATTGCTATGCAGGAGCTCATCGTGAATCTCTATGCGGCCTTGGTATGGACTCGACCTGCGGAATGGTTCGGCAATGGTAGTCGCTCCAACACGTCCTTGCAATGGCCACAGAGGTGATTCGACTAGAGCTCCAGTCTAGCTTTTGGGTTGCTTGGCGGACTGGTATAGCCGCGATCGAGTTCCGGCCATGAACGTTTTAGATAGCTCTTGGGCTTTCTGGGACGGAAGTCGGAAGTTTGGGCTGTTGTCCGATTTGATGACCATTCTTCGGATGTGTGAGAATCGGACAAATAACTTATATAGGGGACTGTGTTGTCTCACGCAGCCCCCTCCGTGCCCCTCTATCTCGACCGATGTTGGTGCTTGAAAGGGTTGGGATCGCTCGGATTTATAAACGTGCACCACCATTTGTCGAGTGTGAGGGACGCGGCAGGTCTCCTAAATGCTATACGGGCGCTCTCTGAGAATCTCTATCCGGCCTCGACACAGACTAGTCTTGCTGAATGGTTTGGCACTGGTAGTCGATCCAACACGTCGTTGTTGTGGCCGCCTAGGCGATTCGATTCGAGCCCCCGTCTAGCTTTTGGGTTGCTTGGCGGATTTTGCCCTATCCGCAAGTGAGCTCGGTCCCTAAACGTTCGAGAAACCCGATTGCTATGCGCCGACTCTCTTTCTTGCGAGCCTCCATCTAGCTTTTGGGTCTCTACGGAACGGAAGTCGGAATCTGGGACCGTTGTTTGATTCGACGAGGCAGACTACGGTTGTGCGAGAATCGGACAAATAACTTATATAGGGGAGGTGTTGACTGGAGCATTCTCCCCCGTGCCCCTCTAACTCGACCAATGCTGGCGCTCGAACGGTGGTAGCGCTCGGATTTTCGTTGAGCGCCAGCATTGGTCGATTTAGAGGGGCATGCGAGATTCCCGAATGCTATGCGAGGGCTCTAACGGAAATGTCTATTGGTTTCGGTATGGATGCAATTGCGAGTGGTTCGGCAAAGGTAGTCGTTCCGATGCGTCCATGTCGTGGCCAAATCGATAATTCGATTTGAGCCCTCGTATAGCATTTGGGTCTCTCGATGTGATTCCGCATTCCAGTCCCTTTGGGCACTGCTTGAGCCGCATCCCAGGGGGTTCCCTTCCCAATAATCTGCCTCGCAACCCGATTGCTATGCGGTGAGGCTCCTCGGCCGCCTCGGAACTATCTGTGTATCAGACGCATCGCGGGATAAGGG
Source organism: Cryptomeria japonica (assembly GCF_030272615.1). Classification (NCBI taxonomy): domain Eukaryota; kingdom Viridiplantae; phylum Streptophyta; class Pinopsida; order Cupressales; family Cupressaceae; genus Cryptomeria; species Cryptomeria japonica. The sequence continues at coordinate 325,890 of NW_026728935.1, forward strand.
GTTGGCAACGGTAGTCGCCCCAAGCGCGTCCGATGCTTGGACCATTCCGAGGCGGCCCTGAAGCCTCTTCCGTCTAGCCGTTGGGTCCTTCTCGCCGCATCCCTTGCCTCGCACCCCGATTGCTATGCGGTGAGGCTCCTCGGCCGCCTTGGAACTATCTGTGTATCAGACGCATCGCGGGATAAGGGGTTGTCACTGGTAGTCGCCCCAAGCGCGTCCGATGCTTGGACCATTCCGAGGCGGCCCTGAAGCCTCTTCCGTCTAGCCGTTGGGTCCTTCTCGCCGCATCCCTCGACTCGCACCCCGATTGCTATGCGGTGAGGCTCCTCGGCCGCCTTGGAACTATCTGTGTATCGGACGCGTCGCGGGATAAGGGGTTGTCACTGGTAGTCGCCCCAAGCGCGTCCGATGCTTGGACCATTCCGAGGCGGCCCTGAAGCCTCTTCCGTCTAGCCGTTGGGTCCTTCTCGCCGCATCCCTCGCCTCGCACCCCGATTGCTATGCGGTGAGGCTCCTCGGCCGCCTTGGAACTATCTGTGTATCGGACGCGTCGCGGGATAAGGGGTTGTCACTGGTAGTCGCCCCAAGCGCGTGCGATGCATGGACCATTCCCAGGCGGCCCTGAAGCCTCTTCCGTCTAGCCGTTGGGTCCTTCTCGCCGCATCCCTCGCCTCGCACCCCGATTGCTATGCGGTGAGGCTCCTCGGCCGCCTTGGAACTATCTGTGTATCGGACGCGTCGCGGGATAAGGGGTTGTCACTGGTAGTCGCCCCAAGCGCGTCCGATGCTTGGACCATTCCGAGGCGGCCCTGAAGCCTCTTCCGTCTAGCCGTTGGGTCCTTCTCGCCGCATCCCTCGCCTCGCACCCCGATTGCTATGCGGTGAGGCTCCTCGGCCGCCTTGGAACTATCTGTGTATCGGACGCGTCGCGGGATAAGGGGTTGTCACTGGTAGTCGCCCCAAGCGCGTCCGATGCTTGGACCATTCCGAGGCGGCCCTGAAGCCTCTTCCGTCTAGCCGTTGGGTCCTTCTCGCCGCATCCCTCGCCTCGCACCCCGATTGCTATGCGGTGAGGCTCCTCGGCCGCCTTGGAACTATCTGTGTATCGGACGCGTCGCGGGATAAGGGGTTGTCACTGGTAGTCGCCCCAAGCGCGTCCGATGCTTGGACCATTCCGAGGCGGCCCTGAAGCCTCTTCCGTCTAGCCGTTGGGTCCTTCTCGCCGCATCCCTCGCCTCGCACCCCGATTGCTATGCGGTGAGGCTCCTCGGCCGCCTTGGAACTATCTGTGTATCGGACGCATCGCGGGATAAGGGGTTGTCACTGGTAGTCGCCCCAAGCGCGTCCGATGCTTGGACCATTCCGAGGCGGCCCTGAAGCCTCTTCCGTCTAGCCGTTGGGTCCTTCTCGCCGCATCCCTCGCCTCGCACCCCGATTGCTATGCGGTGAGGCTCCTCGGCCGCCTTGGAACTATCTGTGTATCGGACGCGTCGCGGGATAAGGGGTTGTCACTGGTAGTCGCCCCAAGCGCGTCCGATGCTTGGACCATTCCGAGGCGGCCCTGAAGCCTCTTCCGTCTAGCCGTTGGGTCCTTCTCGCCGCATCCCTCGCCTCGCACCCCGATTGCTATGCGGTGAGGCTCCTCGGCCGCCTTGGAACTATCTGTGTATCGGACGCGTCGCGGGATAAGGGGTTGTCACTGGTAGTCGCCCCAAGCGCGTCCGATGCTTGGACCATTCCGAGGCGGACCTGAAGCCTCTTCCGTCTAGCCGTTGGGTCCTTCTCGCCGCATCCCTCGCCTCGCACCCCGATTGCTATGCGGTGAGGCTCCTCGGCCGCCTTGGAACTATCTGTGTATCGGACGCGTCGCGGGATAAGGGGTTGTCACTGGTAGTCGCCCCAAGCGCGTCCGATGCTTGGACCATTCCGAGGCGGCCCTGAAGCCTCTTCCGTCTAGCCGTTGGGTCCTTCTTGCCGCATCCCTCGCCTCGCACCCCGATTGCTATGCGGTGAGGCTCCTCGGCCGCCTTGGAACTATCTGTGTATCGGACGCGTCGCGGGATAAGGGGTTGTCACTGGTAGTCGCCCCAAGCGCGTCCGATGCTTGGACCATTCCGAGGCGGCCCTGAAGCCTCTTCCGTCTAGCCGTTGGGTCCTTCTCGCCGCATCCCTCGCCTCGCACCCCGATTGCTATGCGGTGAGGCTCCTCGGCCGCCTTGGAACTATCTGTGTATCGGACGCATCGCGGGATAAGGGGTTGTCACTGGTAGTCGCCCCAAGCGCGTCCGATGCTTGGACCATTCCGAGGCGGCCCTGAAGCCTCTTCCGTCTAGCCGTTGGGTCCTTCTCGCCGCATCCCTCGCCTCGCACCCCGATTGCTATGCGGTGAGGCTCCTCGGCCGCCTTGGAACTATCTGTGTATCGGACGCGTCGCGGGATAAGGGGTTGTCACTGGTAGTCGCCCCAAGCGCGTCCGATGCTTGGACCATTCCGAGGCGGACCTGAAGCCTCTTCCGTCTAGCCGTTGGGTCCTTCTCGCCGCATCCCTCGCCTCGCACCCCGATTGCTATGCGGTGAGGCTCCTCGGCCGCCTTGGAACTATCTGTGTATCGGACGCGTCGCGGGATAAGGGGTTGTCACTGGTAGTCGCCCCAAGCGCGTCCGATGCTTGGACCATTCCGAGGCGGCCCTGAAGCCTCTTCCGTCTAGCCGTTGGGTCCTTCTCGCCGCATCCCTCGCCTCGCACCCCGATTGCTATGCGGTGAGGCTCCTCGGCCGCCTTGGAACTATCTGTGTATCGGACGCGTCGCGGGATAAGGGGTTGTCACTGGTAGTCGCCCCAAGCGCGTCCGATGCTTGGACCATTCCGAGGCGGACCTGAAGCCTCTTCCCTCTAGCCGTTGGGGCTTTCTCGCCGCATCCCTCGCCTCGCACCCCGATTGCTATTCGGTGAGGCTCCTCGGCCGCCTTGGAACTATCTGTGTATCGGACGCATCGCGGGATAAGGGGTTGGCAGTGGTAGTCGCCCCAAGCGCGTCCGATGCTTGGACCATTCCGAGGCGGCCCTGCAGCCTCTTCCGTCTAGCCGTTGGGGCCATCTCGCTGCATCCCCCACCTCGCACCACGATTGCTATGCGGTGAGGCTCCTTGGCCGCCTCGGAACTATCTGTGTATCGGACGCATCGCGGGATAAGGGGTTGTCACTGGTAGTCGCCCCAAGCGCGTCCGATGCTTGGACTATTCCGAGGCGGCCCTGCAGCCTCTTCCGTCTAGCCGTTGGGGCCATCTCGCCGCATCCCCCAGCTCCTCGGCCGCCTCGGAACTATCTGTGTATCGGACGCATCGCGGGATAAGGGGTTGGCAGTGGTAGTCGCCCCAAGCGCGTTCGATGCTTGGACTATTCCGAGGCGGCCCCGCAGCCTCTTCCGTCTACCCTTTGGGGCCATCTCGCCGCATCCCTCGCCTCGCACCCCGATTGCTATGCGGTGAGGCTCCTCGGCCGCCTGGGAACTATCTTCGTATCGGATGCATCGCGGGATAAGGGGTTGTCACTGGTAGTCGCCCCAAGCGCGTCCGATGCTTGGACTATTCCGAGGCGGCCCTGTGGCCTCTTCCGTCTAGCCGTTGGGGCCATCTCGCCGCATCCCTCACCTCGCACCCCCATTGCTATGCGGTGAGGCTCCTCGGCCGCCTTGGAACTGTCTTCGTATCGGAAGCATCGCGGGATAAGGGGTTGTCACTGGTAGTCGCCCCAAGCGCGTCCGATGCTTGGACTATTCCGAGGCGGCCCTGCAGCCTCTTCCGTCTAGCCGTTGGGGCCATCTCGCCGCATCCCCCACCTCGCACCCGGATTGCTATGCGGTGAGGCTCCTCGGCCGCCTTGGAACTATCTTCGTATCGGACGCATCGCGGGATAAGGGGTTGTCACTGGTAGTCGCCCCAAGCGCGTCCGATGCTTGGACTATTCCGACGCGGCCCTGTGGCCTCTTCCGTCTAGCCGTTGGGGCCATCTCGCCGCATCCCCCACCTCGCACCCCGATTGCTATGCGGTGAGGCTCCTCGGCCGCCTTGGAACCATCTTCGTATCGGACGCATCGCGGGATGAGGGGTTGTCACTGGTAGTCGCCCCAAGCGCGTCCGATGCTTGGACCATTCCGAGGCGGCCCTGAAGCCTCTTCCGTCTAGCCGTTGGGGCCTTCCCGCCCCATCCCTCGCCTCGCACCCCCGATTGCTATGCGGTGAGGCTCCTCGGCCGCCTTGGAACCATCTGTGTATCGGATGCATCGCGGGATAAGGGGTTGGCACTGGTAGTCGCCCCAAGCGCGTCCGATGCTTGGAGCATTCCGAGGTGGCCCTGAAGCCTCTTCCGTCTAGCCGTTGGGGCCTTCCCGCCCCATCCCTCGCCTCGCACCCCGATTGATATGCGGTGAGGCTCCTCGGCCGCCTTGGAACTATCTGTGTATCGGACGCATCGCGGGATAAGGGGTTGGCACTGGTAGTCGTCCCAATCGCGTCCGATGCTTGGACCATTCCGAGGCGGCCCTGCAGCCTCTTCCGTTTAGCCGTCGGGGCCTTCCCGCCGCATCCCTCGCCTCGCATCCCGATTCCTATGCGGTGAGTCTTCTCGGCCGCCGCGGAACTATACCTGTTATTGCTACTGCATCCTTCGGCTGGTAACCTCCTCTGCCGCCTTGGAACGTTCTCTTTGTCGGACGCGTCGCGGGATAAGGGGTTGGCACTGGTAGTCGCCCCAAGCGCGCCCGATGCATAGACCGCTCCGAGTTGACCTTGCTTTCAGCCTCTCACATGCATAGACCTCTCTGAGTCGACCCTGCAGCCTCTCACGTTTAGCCTTTGGAATCTCGCCTCACAACATGATTGCTATCCTTGATGCATCCCTTGCCTCGAGCCCTGATTGCTTTCTTGGCTGCATCCCTCCTCTCCTCACAGCCCGGTTGTCATCACTGCTTCATCCGTCGCTTCATGCATTCTGGCTGCTGGGCCCTTCCCACCGCACACCTCGATTGCTATCTCTTCTGCATCACACACCCCGATTGCTATCTCTGCTACATCCCTCGGCTCTCACTTCTGCATCCTTCGCCTCCCACCTCGATTGCTATCAATGCTGCATCCGTAACCTCACACCCCGATTGCTATGCGGGGAGGCTCCTTGGCCGCCTTGGAAATTTCTGTGTGTCGGACGCACCGCGGGATAAGGGGTTGGCACTGGTAGTCGCCCCAAGTGCGCCCGATTCTTAGACCGCTTCGAGGTGACCTCGTAGCCTCTTTCGTCCAGGCTTCCTGCCTTCAACGCCCTTTTTACACCTCGATTGCTATGCGCGGGCTCGTTGGCGTCTATCACCTCTCTGCGAAGAGTGGCACGATGATTGTTGGGGTAAATCGTAGCAGTCCGATCTCTGGCCTTGGGCCATTGTGAGGGCTGATCGATTTCCTGTGCGCATCTCGTGTTCGCCCAGTAACAGACTCGACGACTTGTAATCGGTCTTGTTCCCGATTGTTCCTGGAGGTAGTCTTCGGAACTCTTGGATTTGACCTGTCACTCGAACTGTCCTCTTCCGAGGATGCTTGTGTGTGTGTGCTTGTGCCATTTCCTTGGCGGTATTAACGAGATATTAAAGAGCGGAGTGAGCGCCTCGCCCAGCTATGTTTGGGGCTCTCACTCCCTTACCCGGTGTGCGACCGCTTTGCACGTAGGTTGCGGAGCATCGCGACTCTTTCGATGTTTGGCGGTTGTCTTCCGGTGATGCGTTGGTCCCGAAGTGCACGTTACTAGCATTTCTGCCATTGTTCTCGATCTTTGGCACGTTCCTTCGTTGCAATTGGATATATATCTCCGTTTATACGCGCAGGCTTCTCCCGCCTATTCAGCGCTGTCCCACTCTCAGCACTCTCGTGGTCTCCTTGGCTTCTCTCTCCCGTGAGCGAGCTCTCTTCTCGAGTCTTTTCCATGTCCCATGGAGGTTGCCTTGCGAAATTCGGGCACACAAACGTGACCGGATAAGAGCGGAATTGCCTATGAGGAGAAGCTCACCTTAGGGAGCAGCAATGCCGAGTGTTTCGACAGAGGGTAGAGGGGGCGTTGTTTGGGCGGTTGCACAAAAGAGTGCTACGGTTGCACTGAAGGTTGCTTCTTCGTCTCCGACGAACTCTTCGAGGCAAAAAAGCTTGTATACGGGGTCGAGGTGGGACTGTTCGTGCGAGTTGCGCCACCAAAAGTGCGTAGGGGGCATATACCTGGGAAATGGATGTCTCTGAGTGGCCTTACTCGGTCGCGTGCACGGTGCATTCTCTAACGGCAGGACTGTCGCGAGCATGTGCGGTTCGGATGTTTTCGGGTAAAGGGTTCCGTACGGGATGTTCTTCCCAGGCTCCTGTGAACCGAGACTCTGCATCGTCGTGCTCCGGCTCCCGTGGGTGCTTCATGCCTCGTCGAGCTGTTTGTCGTGGACGATTAAGGCCGAGGCCTTCCTTCGAGAGGGGAATTGTTCAGGCTGGTCGAGGCGGGATTGTTCGTGCGGGGTGCACCACCAAAAGTGCGTAGGGGGCATATGCCTGGGAAATGGATGTCTCTGAGTGGCCTTACTCGGTCG
>NW_026728935.1:342500-362500 GCF_030272615.1 Cryptomeria japonica
CGCGCGCGGTAGTGCGGGCAGCGCACCCCGGCCCGGCCCGGCCCCGACGAGAACGCAAACGGGCAAAAGGTTTATTCAAATAGCATTGCGACGCCCGGCGAAAAACTAAAAAAGGGTGCAACACCGGGACTTCCCGGGAGGTCACCCATCCCAGTACTACTCCGGCCCAAGCGCGCTTAACTGCGGAGTTCTGATGGGATCCGGTGCACTAACGCTGGTATGATCGCACCCGTTATGAGCTTGTCGCAGTGTGTACTTAGCAAACCGCGACCCACGTGCGAATCCACCCCGGCCACCCACCCCCGTCGAGGTGCACACCCTCCCTCGCGAAGTGCGCCCCGTTCGCCAAGTGTGAGCCCTGCCCGGGTGCGCGCACCTTGCTAGGGCGTCGGGTGTGCACCCGGCCCGGCCTACGTGCGTGCACCTGGACGGGGCGTCGTGTGCGTGCAGTGTCCCGTCTGCAACGCGGTGCCCACACACCACCTCGGGCGCAACGACCTGCGCTCACATGTGGGCCGAGTGCACCTTGGTGCATGTTCGGGGCGCCTCGGGTGCACGCTCGATCTTGCCCCGGTGCACCAAGGCGCTCGGTTTGCCCCGGGTGCGCACTTGGTGCAAGGTGGGCACCCAAAATAGGGATCAAGCACCAAAACACAAGTTTCGGGATGCAAAATGGGACCCAAGGACCACAAATGCGTTCCAAGACCCATGATGGGTCCACGAGAACAAAAATGTGTTCCGAGACTTAATAAACAAATATTGGGTTTTAGGAGAAGAAACATGCTCTGATGCCCAAAACGAGAATCGACCCCGAAAAGGCCACAGGCCAAAAGTGGGATGCGAGACAAAAAAAAATGGGACCCGAGGACCAAAATTGGGTTCCCAGGTTGAAGACAGGGCAACCGGACAAGAAACGACCTCTAAGGCTCGAAATGAGTCCCGACGACTAAAACTTGACAAGAAGCACCCATCAGGCACCCAACTCGACACCCATGGGATGCCGACCCACCCGGGCTTCCACCTAGCACACCTTGGCACCCACCCACCCTCGCACCCAACCTCGCACCCAACTTAGCACCTTTGAACCCACATTGGCACTCACCCTGACCCTGGCACCTTGGAACCCACATTGGCACTCACCTTGACCCTGGCACCCACCTTTGCACTCACCTTGGGACCCACCCTGGCTCCCACCTCGGCACCCACCCAGACACCCACCTTGGTTCCTTGGCACCCACCTTGGATCCTTGGCACCCACCCCGACACCCACCTTGGCACGCAACTTGGCTACTTGCCACCCACCTTGGCTCCTTGACGCCCACCCCGACAACCACCCCGTGACCTACCCTGGCTAGGGTTGGTGCACACCCACCCTGGTGCCCACCTTGGCACCCACCCCATGACCCACCTTGGCACGCACCTTAGTACCCACCCCGTTACCCACCCTAGGACCCACCCCGTGACCCACCTTGGCCAGGGTGGGTGCCTTGGTGCGCACAACTTGCCTGGGCTGCACACCAGGGCGGGCTCAAGATGGCACCCGCGTTCCGTTTTTTTCACTATCTTTCAAAACGGAAATTTTAAAATCTCGTTTTTTTTTTTTTTTTGCCTTTTCTGGAAATTAGTGAAGGCAGCGCATCAAAGGTGCGCAATGCTGGTGCGAACCCGGGAGCGCTCCGATGTGTGCTCCAAGGTGCGGCGTGCACGAAGTCCGAGCCCGGCTTGCCCCGGGTGCGCACCTCGCGTGCACCTTCGCCGGGGTGAGCACCTTGGCTGGGTTGCGCGCCCTGGTGCGCACCAAGGAGCGCTCTGAAGTGTGCTCCAAGGTGCGGCGTGCACGAAGTCGGAGCTCGGTTTGCCCCGGGTGTGCACCTCGGGTGCGCACCTCGCGTGCACCTTCGCTGCGGTGGGCACCTTGGCTGGGTTGCGCGCCTTGGTGGGCACCATGCAGTGCACGAAGTCGGAGCCCGGTTTGCCCCGGGCGCGCACCTCCGCCAGGGTGGGCACCTTGGTGCGCACAACTTGCCTGGGCTGCGCACCAGGAAGGGCTCAAGATGGCACCCGCGTTCCGTTTTTTTCACTATCTTTCAGAACGGAAATTTTAAAATATCGTTTTTTTTTGCCTTTTCTGGAAATTAGTGAAGGCAGCGCATCAAAGGTGCGCAACGCTGGTGCGAACCTGGGAGCGCTCCGATGTGTGCTCCAAGGTGCGGCGTGCACGAAGTCGGAGCCCGGTTTGCCCCGGGTGCGCCCTGGTGGGCACCATGGTGCGCACCAAGGAGCGCTCCGAAGTGTGCTCCAAGGTGCGGCCTGCACGAAGTCGGAGCCCGGTTTGCCCCGGGTGTGCACCGCGGGTGGGCACCTTGGTGCGCATGCCTTGCCTGGGCTGCGCACCAGGGCGGGCTCAAGATGGCACCCGCGTTCCGTTTTTTTCACTATCTTTCAAAACGGAAATTTTAAAATCTCATTTTTTTTTGCCTTTTCTGGAAATTAGTGAAGGCAGCGCATCAAAGGTGCGCACCTCGCTGCCCACCACGGTGCGCAACGCCGGTGGGCACCCGGGAGTGCTTCGAAGTGTGCTCCAAGGTGCTGCGTGCACGTTGTCGGAGCCCGGTTTGCCCCGGGTGCGCACCTCGCGTGCACCTTCGTCGGGGTGGGCACCTTGGCTGGGTTTGCCCCGGCTGCGCTCCGAAGCGGGGTTATTGGAGCGCCGCCTCTTTTTTTGTCGGAGCGTTTGGTGGGGTTTCTCGCATTGGCTCTTCCCAGGCCCGGTTGCCACCCTGGCGCGCACGAAGTCGGAAGTAGGGTTAATTGCCCGGGTGCGCACCTTTGCCAGGGTGGGCACCTTACCTGGGCTGTGCACCCGGGCGGGCTCAAGATGGCACCCGCGTTCCGTTTTTTTCACTATCTTTCAAAACGGAAATTTTAAAATCTCCTCTTTTTTTTGCCTTTTCTGGAAATTAGTGAAGGCAGCGCATCAAAGGTGCGCACCTCGCTGCCCACCTTGGTGTGCTCTGAGGTGCGCACCCGGGAGCGCTACGAAGTGTGCTCCAAGGTGCGGCGTGCACGTTGTCGGAGCCCGGTTTGCCCCGGGTGCGCACCTCGCCTGCACCTTGGCCGGGGTGGGCACCCTGGCTGGGTTTGCCCAGGGTGCGCTCCGAAGCGGGGTTACTGGAGCGCCCCCTCTTTTTTTGTCAGAGCGTTTGGTGGGGTTTCTCGCATTGGCTCTTCCCAGGCCCGGTTGTTGGGTGCGCTCCCACCCTGGCGCGCGCGAAGTTGGAAGTTGGGTTAATTGCCCGGGCGCGCACCTTCGCCAGGGTGGGCACCTTGGTGCGCACACCTTGGCTGGGTTGCGCACCAGGGCGGGCTCAAGATGGCACCAGCATTCCCTTTTTCTCACTATCTTTCAAAACGGAAATTTTAAAATCTCGTTTTCTTTTGCCTTTTATGGAAATTAGTGAAGGCATCGCATCAAAGGTGCGCACCTCGCTGCCCACCTTGGTGTGCTCCGAGGTGCCCACCACGGTGCGCTCCGAGGTGCCCACCACGGTGCGCAACGCCGGTGCGAACCCGGGAGCGCCCCGATGTGTGCTCCAAGGTGCGGCGTGCACGAAGCCGGACCCCGGTTTGCCCCGGGTGCGCACCTCGCGTGCACCTTGGTGCGCACACCTTGGCTGGGTTGCGCGGCCTGGTGGGCACCATGGTGCGCACCAAGGAGCGCTCCGAAGTGTGCTCCAAGGTGCGGCGTGCACGAAGTCCTAGCCCGGTTTGCCCCGGGTGCGCACCTTCGCCGCGGTGGGCACCATGGCGTGCACGAAGTCGGAGCCCGGTTTGCCCCGGGTGCGCACCTCGCGTGCACCTTCGCCGGGGTGGGCACCTCGGCTGGGTTGCGCGCCCTGGTGCGCACCAAGGAGCGCTCCGAAGTGTGCTCCAAGGTGCGGCGTGCACGAAGTCGGAGCCCGGTTTGCCCCGGGTGCGCACCTTCGCCGCGGTGGGCACCCTGGTGCGCACCATGGCGTGCACGAAGTCGGAGCCCGGTTTGCCCCGGGTGCGCACCTCGCGTGCACCTTCGGCGGGGTTGCGCGCCCTGGTGCGCACCAAGGAGCGCTCCGAAGTGTGCTCCAAGGTGCGGCGTGCACGAAGTCGGAGCCCGGTTTGCCCCGGGTGCGCACCTCGCGTGCACCTTCGGCGGGGTTGCGCGCCCTGGTGGGCACCATGGTGCGCACCAAGGAGCGCTCCGAAGTGTGCTCCAAGGTGCGGCGTGCACGAAGTCGGAGCCCGGTTTGCCCCGGGTGCGCACCTCGCGTGCACCTTCGCCGCGGTGGGCACCATGGCGTGCACGAAGTCGGAGCCCGGTTTGCCCCGGGTGCGCACCTCGCGTGCACCTTCGCCGGGGTGGGCACCTCGGCTGGGTTGCGCGCCCTGGTGCGCACCAAGGAGCGCTCCGAAGTGTGCTCCAAGGTGCGGCGTGCACGAAGTCGGAGCCCGGTTTGCCCCGGGTGCGCACCTCGCGTGCACCTTCGCCGCGGTGGGCACCATGGCGTGCACGAAGTCGGAGCCCGGTTTGCCTCGGGTGCGCACCCCGCGTGCACCTTCGCCGGGGTGGGCACCTCGGCTGGGTTGCGTGCCCTGGTGCGCACCAAGGAGCGCTCCGAAGTGTGCTCCAAGGTGCGGCGTGCACGAAGTCGGAGCCCGGTTTGCCCCGGGTGCGCACCTCGCGTGCACCTTCGCCGCGGTGGGCACCTTGGCTGGGTTGGGCACCATTGAGCGCTCCGAAGTGTGCTCCAAGGTGCGCACCATGGCCCTCCAAGGTGCGCAGCATGGCGTGCACGAAGTCGGAGCCCGGTTTGCCCCGGGTGCGCACCTCGCGTGCACCTTCGCCAGGGTGGGCACCTCGGTGCGCACACCTTCTCAATGTTTTCTTGCCTTTTCTGGAAATTGGTGAAGGCAGCGCATCAAAGGTGCGCACCTCGGTGTGCTCCGAGGTGCGAACCCGAGAGCGCTCCGAGGTGCCCATGAAGTCGAAAGTCGGGTTAATTGCATTGTTTTCCCCGGGTGCGCTCCGAGGTGCGCAACATCGGTGCGCACCAAGGAGGGCTCCGAAGTGTGCTCCAAGGTGCGCACGATTCGGAGCTCGGTTTGCCCGGGGTGCGCACACCTTGGCTGGGTTGCGCACCCTTTGTGCGCTCCAAGGTGCGCACGAAGTCGGAGCTCGGTTTGCCCCGGGTGCGCACCTTCGCCAGGGTGCGCACCTTGATGCGCACGCCTTGGCTGGGCTGCGCACCTTGGTGGGCGCCATGGTGCGCACCTTTCGTGCGCTCCAAGGTGCGCACGAAGTCGGAGCTCGGTTTGCCCCGGGTGCGCACCTTGGTGGGCGCCATGGTGCACTCCGAGGTGCCCAAGATTGGTGCGCAACAAGGAGCGCTCCGAAGTGCGCTCCAAGGTGCGCAGGTGCGCGCGAAGTCGAAAGTTGGGTTAATTGTCCGGTTTGCCTCGGGTGCGCACCTTGCGTGCACCTTCGCCAGGGTGGGCGCCTTGGTGCGCACACCTTGGCTGGGCTGCGCACCCGGGCGCGCACACCTTGGCACCCGCGTTTCCTTCATTTTAAATTTTTTTTTTTTACAATCTCTCAAGTGGGAAATTCTATAATCTCAACTTTTTTTGCCTTTTCAGGAAACTTTTGAATGGAGCGCATCATTGGTGCGCTCCGAAGTGTGCTCCAAGGTGCGCACCTCTGGTGTGCTCCAAAGCTCTCTCCAGCTGCGTGCACCTGCCCCGGCCGCGCACCCGGCCCCGCCCAGCTTCGCTCACCTGTCCCGGGCGTCTGGTGCGGAACCTTAGAGTAAGAAACATCACCGTGCACCTTGGCCAACGTGCGCGACTCGACCGAGCGCGCACTGGCCGAGGTGCACACCGATTTCACCTGGGTGCGCGCGCAGCACCTCGGGCGCACCGGGGTGCGCGCACAACGCCCGGGTTGCACCGTGGCCTGTGTGCTCGGGGCGCCTCGGGTGCGCGCTCGGTGTCGCCCCCCGCGCGCGCGGTAGTGCGGGCAGCGCACCCCGGCCCGGCCCGGCCCCGACGAGAACGCAAACGGGCAAAAGGTTTATTCAAATAGCATTGCGACGCCCGGCGAAAAACTAAGAAAGGGTGCAACACCGGGACTTCCCGGGAGGTCACCCATCCTAGTACTACTCCGGCCCAAGCGCGCTTAACTGCGGAGTTCTGATGGGATCCGGTGCACTAACGCTGGTATGATCGCACCCGTTATGAGCTTGTCGCAGTGTGTACTTAGCAAACCGCGACCCACGTGCGAATCCACCCCGGCCACCCACCCCCGTCGAGGTGCACACCCTCCCTCGCGAAGTGCGCCCCGTTCGCCAAGTGTGAGCCCTGCCCGGGTGCGCGCACCTTGCTAGGGCGTCGGGTGTGCACCCGGCCCGGCCTACGTGCGTGCACCTGGACGGGGCGTCGTGTGCGTGCAGTGTCCCGTCTGCAACGCGGTGCCCACACACCACCTCGGGCGCAACGACCTGCGCTCACATGTGGGCCGAGTGCACCTTGGTGCATGTTCGGGGCGCCTCGGGTGCACGCTCGATCTTGCCCCGGTGCACCAAGGCGCTCGGTTTGCCCCGGGTGCGCACTTGGTGCAAGGTGGGCACCCAAAATAGGGATCAAGCACCAAAACACAAGTTTCGGGATGCAAAATGGGACCCAAGGACCACAAATGCGTTCCAAGACCCATGATGGGTCCACGAGAACAAAAATGTGTTCCGAGACTTAATAAACAAATATTGGGTTTTAGGAGAAGAAACATGCTCTGATGCCCAAAACGAGAATCGACCCCGAAAAGGCCACAGGCCAAAAGTGGGATGCGAGACAAAAAAAAATGGGACCCGAGGACCAAAATTGGGTTCCCAGGTCGAAGACAGGGCAACCGGACAAGAAACGACCTCTAAGGCTCGAAATGAGTCCCGACGACTAAAACTTGACAAGAAGCACCCATCAGGCACCCAACTCGACACCCATGGGATGCCGACCCACCCGGGCTTCCACCTAGCACACCTTGGCACCCACCCACCCTCGCACCCAACCTCGCACCCAACTTAGCACCTTTGAACCCACATTGGCACTCACCCTGACCCTGGCACCTTGGAACCCACATTGGCACTCACCTTGACCCTGGCACCCACCTTTGCACTCACCTTGGGACCCACCCTGGCTCCCACCTCGGCACCCACCCAGACACCCACCTTGGTTCCTTGGCACCCACCTTGGATCCTTGGCACCCACCCCGACACCCACCTTGGCACGCAACTTGGCTACTTGCCACCCACCTTGGCTCCTTGACGCCCACCCCGACAACCACCCCGTGACCTACCCTGGCTAGGGTTGGTGCACACCCACCCTGGTGCCCACCTTGGCACCCACCCCATGACCCACCTTGGCACGCACCTTAGTACCCACCCTGTTACCCACCCTAGGACCCACCCCGTGACCCACCTTGGCCAGGGTGGGTGCACCCACCCTGGTGCCCACCTTGGCACCCACCCATCCTAGCACCCAGCCTGTGACCGGGCTTGGAACCCAACCTTGCACCCGTCTTGGCCAGTGTGGGTGCGCACCCATCCTGGCACCCACGTTGTGACACACCCTTTAACCCACGCACCCTAGCAGCCACGTTGGCACCCACCTTGGAACACAACCTAGCAACTTGGCACCCACCCCGTGACCCACCTTGGCATCCACCATAGCAGTCGCCCACTTGGCACCCACCTTGGAACCCAAGTTGGCACCCACCTCGGCACCCACCTTGACACTTGTGGACCCACCTTGCCACTCACCCTAGCATCGACCCATCCTAGCACCCACCCTGGCACCTTTGCACCCTAGCACTCACCCATCCTAGCACCTAACCTGTGACCCACCTTGACACTCACCCTCGCACCCACCTTGGAACCCAACCTAGCACCCACCCACCCTGACACCAACCCTAGCACCTACCCACCCTTGCACCCACCCTGTGACCCATCTTGGCACCCACCCATCCTACCACTCAACCTATCACCCACCTTCTCACCCACCTTGGCATCCACCTTAGCACCCACCCACACTGGCACCTTGGCACCCACCTCGGGCAAGGTGGGTGCACACCCACCCTGACACCCAATTTAGAACCAACCGAGCATGTTACCCACCTTGGCACCCACATTGCAGCCCACCCTAGTACCCACCCTATGACCCACATTGGCATCCACACCCTAGCACCCAGGCACCTCGACACCCGCCTTGACACGCACCCTAGCACTAAACCTGTGACCCACCTTGGAACTCACCCTAGAACCCACCCACCCTGTGAACCACCTTGGCATCCACCTTAGCACCCACCCACCTTGGCACCCACTCTAGCACTCACCCATCCTAACACCCAACTTGTTACCCACCTTGGCACCCGCCCTCGCGTCCACCTTGAAACCCACCCTAGCACCCACCCACGCAGGAGCCCACCTTGGCACCCAACCTAACACCCACGCATCCTGGCACCCAACTTGTGACCCACCTTGGAACCCACCCTAGTACCCACCTTTGAACCCACTATATCACCAACCCACCTTGGCACCCACCCTATGACCCTCTTTGGAATCCACCCTAGCACGCACCCACCCTGGCACCCACCATGGAGCGCACCCTAGCACCCACCCACCTCGGCACGCACCTCAACACCCACCTTGGTGTGCGCACTGCGCCAACCTCTCAAAGACCCTATGTGGTGCGCTCCAAAGTGTACACCTTTGGTGCGCTCCAAGGTGCGCACCTTTGGTGCACACCGAGGTGCACACCAAAGTGTGCACCGAGGTGAGCACCAAAGTGCACTCCAAGGTGCACACCAAGGCGTGCACCTTTGGTGCGGTCAATGCAAACGAATTCGGAAGTTGGGGTCGATGTCCTAATCGCTGCTGCAGACTACACGTATGAGAATCGGACAAATAGCTTTATATAGGGGAGGTGTTGCGTTTGATGGGTCGACTCCCCTGGTTGTGTGCACTGCACCAACTTCAAAGACCCTGTCTTGTTTAAGAAGTCAAAAGTTGGGGTGGATGTCCTAATCATTGCTGCAGTCTACGCATGTATGAGAATCAGACAAATAGCTTATATAGGGGAGGTGTTGCATTCGGTGGGTTGACTCCCCTGGTTGTGCGCACTGCGCCAACCTCAAAGACCCCGCATAGCAGAAGAAGTCGGAAGTCGGATTTTGGTGAGCACCAAGGCGTGCACCTTTGGTGCGGTCAACGCAGACGAATTCAGAAGTTGGGGTGGATGTCCTAATCGTTGTTGCAGGCTACACATGTATGAGAATCAGACAAATAGCTTATATAGGGGAGGTGTTGGGTTTGATGGGTCAACTCCCTTGGTTGTGCGCATTACGCCAACCTCAAAGACCTTGTTTTCGTTAAGAAGTCAAAAGTTGGGGTCAATGTCCTAATGGCTCCTGTAGGCTACACATGTATGAGAATCGGACAAATAGCTTATATAGGGGAGGTGTTGGGTTTGATGGGTCGACTCCCCTGGTTGTGCGCATTACGTCAACCTCAAAGACCTTGTTTTCGTTAAGAAGTCAAAAGTTGGGGTCGATGTCCTAATTGCTCCTGTAGACTACACATGTATGAGAATCAGACAAATAGCTTATATAGGGGAGGTGTTGGGTTTGATGGGTTGACTCCCCTAGTTGTTCGCATTACACCAACCTCAAAGACCTTGTTTTCGTTTAGAAGCCGAAAGTTGGGGTCGATGTCCTAATTGCTCCTGCAGGCTACGCATGTATGAGAATCAGACAAATAGCTTATATAGGGGAGGTGTTGGGTTTGATGGGTCGACTCCCCTGGTTGTGCGCATTGCGCCAACCTCAAAGACCCTGCATTGCGGATGAAGTCGAAAGTCAGAGTTTGGTGTGCTACAAGGTGTGGTCGAAGGTGCTCACCTAGGTGTGCACCTTTGGAGCGCAGGAAAAGTGCCCTCCAAAAGTGCGCACCTTTGGAGTGCACAAAAGTGCCCTCCAAAAGTGCGCACCTTTGGAGCGCACAAAAGTGCCCTCCAAAAAGTGCCCTCCAAAAGTGCGCACCTTTGGAGCGCACAAAAGTGCCCTCCAAAAAGTGCCCTCCAAAAGTGCGCACCTTTGGAGTGCAGAAAAGTGCCCTCCAAAAGTGTGCACCTTTGGAGTGCACAAAAGTGCCCTCCAAAAGTGCGCACCTTTGGAGCGCAGAAAAGTGCCCTCCAAAAAGTGCCCTCCAAAAGTGCGCACCTTTGGAGCGCAGAAAAGTGCCCTCCAAAAAGTGCCCTCCAAAAGTGCGCACCTTTGGAGCGCAGAAAAGTGCCCTCCAAAAAGTGCCCTCCAAAAGTGCGCACCTTTGGAGCGCAGAAAAGTGCCCTCCAAAAAGTGCCCTCCAAAAGTGCGCACCTTTGGAGCGCACAAAAGTGCCCTCCAAAAAGTGCCCTCCAAAAGTGCGCACCTTTGGAGCGCACAAAAGTGCCCTCCAAAAGTGCGCACCTTTGGAGCGCACAAAAGTGCCCTCCAAAAGTGCGCACTTTTGGTGCGCACCAAGGCGCTGGTTCGGTCGTTGCAGGCGAGTTCGGAAGTTGGGGTCGATGTCCTGAGCGGAGGTGCAAACTACACAGGTGTCGGAATCGGACAAATAGCTTATATAGGGGAGGTGTATGCTTCGATGGGTCGACTCCCCAGGTTGAGCGCACCGCGCCAACCTCAAAGACCCTACGGTATGGATGAAGTCGGAAGTTGGGTCCGATGACCGATTCGATTAGTAGGTATGCTCATGAGGTCGGAATTTGGGTCCGATGACCTGCCATGTGCAGGAAGGCGAATGTTGGCACTGTGCGTTGCAAGGTGCACACCAAGGTGCTGGTGCGGTCTTTTTAGTCGAGTTCGGAAGTTGGGGTCGATGTCCTGATCGGAGGTGCAAGCTACACAGGTGTGGGAATCGGACAAATAGCTTATATAGGGGAGGTGTATGCTTCGTTGGGTCGACTCCCCGGGTTGAGCGCACCGCGCCAACCTCAAAGACCCTACGGTATGGATGAAGTCGGAAGTTGGGTCCGATGACCGATTCGATATGTAGGCATACTCGCGAGGTCGGAATTTGGGTCCGATGACCTGCCATGTGCAGGAAGGCGAATGTTGGCACTGTGCGTTGCAAGGTGCGCACCAAGGCGCTGGTTCGGTCGTTGCAGGCGAGTTCGGAAGTTGGGGTCGATGTCCTGATCGGAGGTGCAAACTACACAGGTGTGGGAATCGGACAAATAGCTTATATAGGGGAGGTGTATGCTTCGTTGGGTCGACTCCCCGGGTTGAGCGCACCGCGCCAACCTCAAAGACCCTACGGTATGGATGAAGTCGGAAGTTGTGTCCGATGACCGATTCGATATGTAGGCATACTCGCGAGGTCGGAATTTGGGTCCGATGACCTGCCATGTGCAGGAAGGCGAATGTTGGGACTGTGCGTCGCAAGGTGCGCACCAAGGCGCTGGTGCCGTCGTTGCAGTCGAGTTCGGAAGTTGGGGTCGATGTCCTGGTCAGAGGTGCAAACTACACAGGTGTGGGAATCGGACAAATAGCTTATATAGGGGAGGTGTATGCTTCGATGGGTCGACTCCCCGGGTTGAGCGCACCGCGCCAACCTCAAAGACCCTACAGTATGGATGAAGTCGGAAGTTGGGTCCGATGACCGATTCGATACGTAGGCATATTGGCGAGGTCTGAATTTGTGTCCGATGACCTGCCATGCGCAGGAAGGCGGAATTTGGGTCCGATGACCGAGTTGATGGCGTGCCATGCGCAGAAAGGCGGAATTTGGGTCCGATGACCGAGTTGATGTTGATGGCCCGCCATGCACAGGAAGGCGGAATTTGGGTCCGATGACCGATTTGAAGGCGTGCCATGCGCAGAAAGGCGGAGTTTGGGTCCGATGACCGAGTTGATATTGATGGCCCGCCATGCGCAGGAAGGCGGAATTTGGGTCCGATGACCTGACATACGCATGGAGTCCGACTCGGGGGCCGATGTTCGATTCGATGACTTGCATTGTGGGTAAAGTCGGAAGTTGTGGTCTTTGACCCGATTCGATGACCAGACTTCGGCTGCTTGAGAATCGGACAAATAACTTATATAGGGGAGGTAGTGTTCTCGAGCATCCTCCCCCCGTGCCCGTTTATGTCGATTGATGCTGGTGCTCGACTGGTTGGAGCGCTCGGATGCAAAAATCTTGCACCAGGATTTATCGATTGTGATGGACACGGCAAGTCTCCTGATTGCTATGCAGGAGCTCATCGTGAATCTCTATGCGGCCTTGGTATGGACTCGACCTGCGGAATGGTTCGGCAATGGTAGTCGCTCCAACACGTCCTTGCAATGGCCACAGAGGTGATTCGACTAGAGCTCCAGTCTAGCTTTTGGGTTGCTTGGCGGACTGGTATAGCCGCGATCGAGTTCCGGCCATGAACGTTTTAGATAGCTCTTGGGCTTTCTGGGACGGAAGTCGGAAGTTTGGGCTGTTGTCCGATTTGATGACCATTCTTCGGATGTGTGAGAATCGGACAAATAACTTATATAGGGGACTGTGTTGTCTCACGCAGCCCCCTCCGTGCCCCTCTATCTCGACCGATGTTGGTGCTTGAAAGGGTTGGGATCGCTCGGATTTATAAACGTGCACCACCATTTGTCGAGTGTGAGGGACGCGGCAGGTCTCCTAAATGCTATACGGGCGCTCTCTGAGAATCTCTATCCGGCCTCGACACAGACTAGTCTTGCTGAATGGTTTGGCACTGGTAGTCGATCCAACACGTCGTTGTTGTGGCCGCCTAGGCGATTCGATTCGAGCCCCCGTCTAGCTTTTGGGTTGCTTGGCGGATTTTGCCCTATCCGCAAGTGAGCTCGGTCCCTAAACGTTCGAGAAACCCGATTGCTATGCGCCGACTCTCTTTCTTGCGAGCCTCCATCTAGCTTTTGGGTCTCTACGGAACGGAAGTCGGAATCTGGGACCGTTGTTTGATTCGACGAGGCAGACTACGGTTGTGCGAGAATCGGACAAATAACTTATATAGGGGAGGTGTTGACTGGAGCATTCTCCCCCGTGCCCCTCTAACTCGACCAATGCTGGCGCTCGAACGGTGGTAGCGCTCGGATTTTCGTTGAGCGCCAGCATTGGTCGATTTAGAGGGGCATGCGAGATTCCCGAATGCTATGCGAGGGCTCTAACGGAAATGTCTATTGGTTTCGGTATGGATGCAATTGCGAGTGGTTCGGCAAAGGTAGTCGTTCCGATGCGTCCATGTCGTGGCCAAATCGATAATTCGATTTGAGCCCTCGTATAGCATTTGGGTCTCTCGATGTGATTCCGCATTCCAGTCCCTTTGGGCACTGCTTGAGCCGCATCCCAGGGGGTTCCCTTCCCAATAATCTGCCTCGCAACCCGATTGCTATGCGGTGAGGCTCCTCGGCCGCCTCGGAACTATCTGTGTATCAGACGCATCGCGGGATAAGGGGTTGGCAACGGTAGTCGCCCCAAGCGCGTCCGATGCTTGGACCATTCCGAGGCGGCCCTGAAGCCTCTTCCGTCTAGCCGTTGGGTCCTTCTCGCCGCATCCCTTGCCTCGCACCCCGATTGCTATGCGGTGAGGCTCCTCGGCCGCCTTGGAACTATCTGTGTATCAGACGCATCGCGGGATAAGGGGTTGTCACTGGTAGTCGCCCCAAGCGCGTCCGATGCTTGGACCATTCCGAGGCGGCCCTGAAGCCTCTTCCGTCTAGCCGTTGGGTCCTTCTCGCCGCATCCCTCGACTCGCACCCCGATTGCTATGCGGTGAGGCTCCTCGGCCGCCTTGGAACTATCTGTGTATCGGACGCGTCGCGGGATAAGGGGTTGTCACTGGTAGTCGCCCCAAGCGCGTCCGATGCTTGGACCATTCCGAGGCGGCCCTGAAGCCTCTTCCGTCTAGCCGTTGGGTCCTTCTCGCCGCATCCCTCGCCTCGCACCCCGATTGCTATGCGGTGAGGCTCCTCGGCCGCCTTGGAACTATCTGTGTATCGGACGCGTCGCGGGATAAGGGGTTGTCACTGGTAGTCGCCCCAAGCGCGTGCGATGCATGGACCATTCCCAGGCGGCCCTGAAGCCTCTTCCGTCTAGCCGTTGGGTCCTTCTCGCCGCATCCCTCGCCTCGCACCCCGATTGCTATGCGGTGAGGCTCCTCGGCCGCCTTGGAACTATCTGTGTATCGGACGCGTCGCGGGATAAGGGGTTGTCACTGGTAGTCGCCCCAAGCGCGTCCGATGCTTGGACCATTCCGAGGCGGCCCTGAAGCCTCTTCCGTCTAGCCGTTGGGTCCTTCTCGCCGCATCCCTCGCCTCGCACCCTGATTGCTATGCGGTGAGGCTCCTCGGCCGCCTTGGAACTATCTGTGTATCGGACGCGTCGCGGGATAAGGGGTTGTCACTGGTAGTCGCCCCAAGCGCGTCCGATGCTTGGACCATTCCGAGGCGGCCCTGAAGCCTCTTCCGTCTAGCCGTTGGGTCCTTCTCGCCGCATCCCTCGCCTCGCACCCCGATTGCTATGCGGTGAGGCTCCTCGGCCGCCTTGGAACTATCTGTGTATCGGACGCGTCGCGGGATAAGGGGTTGTCACTGGTAGTCGCCCCAAGCGCGTCCGATGCTTGGACCATTCCGAGGCGGCCCTGAAGCCTCTTCCGTCTAGCCGTTGGGTCCTTCTCGCCGCATCCCTCGCCTCGCACCCCGATTGCTATGCGGTGAGGCTCCTCGGCCGCCTTGGAACTATCTGTGTATCGGACGCATCGCGGGATAAGGGGTTGTCACTGGTAGTCGCCCCAAGCGCGTCCGATGCTTGGACCATTCCGAGGCGGCCCTGAAGCCTCTTCCGTCTAGCCGTTGGGTCCTTCTCGCCGCATCCCTCGCCTCGCACCCCGATTGCTATGCGGTGAGGCTCCTCGGCCGCCTTGGAACTATCTGTGTATCGGACGCGTCGCGGGATAAGGGGTTGTCACTGGTAGTCGCCCCAAGCGCGTCCGATGCTTGGACCATTCCGAGGCGGCCCTGAAGCCTCTTCCGTCTAGCCGTTGGGTCCTTCTCGCCGCATCCCTCGCCTCGCACCCCGATTGCTATGCGGTGAGGCTCCTCGGCCGCCTTGGAACTATCTGTGTATCGGACGCGTCGCGGGATAAGGGGTTGTCACTGGTAGTCGCCCCAAGCGCGTCCGATGCTTGGACCATTCCGAGGCGGACCTGAAGCCTCTTCCGTCTAGCCGTTGGGTCCTTCTCGCCGCATCCCTCGCCTCGCACCCCGATTGCTATGCGGTGAGGCTCCTCGGCCGCCTTGGAACTATCTGTGTATCGGACGCGTCGCGGGATAAGGGGTTGTCACTGGTAGTCGCCCCAAGCGCGTCCGATGCTTGGACCATTCCGAGGCGGCCCTGAAGCCTCTTCCGTCTAGCCGTTGGGTCCTTCTTGCCGCATCCCTCGCCTCGCACCCCGATTGCTATGCGGTGAGGCTCCTCGGCCGCCTTGGAACTATCTGTGTATCGGACGCGTCGCGGGATAAGGGGTTGTCACTGGTAGTCGCCCCAAGCGCGTCCGATGCTTGGACCATTCCGAGGCGGCCCTGAAGCCTCTTCCGTCTAGCCGTTGGGTCCTTCTCGCCGCATCCCTCGCCTCGCACCCCGATTGCTATGCGGTGAGGCTCCTCGGCCGCCTTGGAACTATCTGTGTATCGGACGCATCGCGGGATAAGGGGTTGTCACTGGTAGTCGCCCCAAGCGCGTCCGATGCTTGGACCATTCCGAGGCGGCCCTGAAGCCTCTTCCGTCTAGCCGTTGGGTCCTTCTCGCCGCATCCCTCGCCTCGCACCCCGATTGCTATGCGGTGAGGCTCCTCGGCCGCCTTGGAACTATCTGTGTATCGGACGCGTCGCGGGATAAGGGGTTGTCACTGGTAGTCGCCCCAAGCGCGTCCGATGCTTGGACCATTCCGAGGCGGACCTGAAGCCTCTTCCGTCTAGCCGTTGGGTCCTTCTCGCCGCATCCCTCGCCTCGCACCCCGATTGCTATGCGGTGAGGCTCCTCGGCCGCCTTGGAACTATCTGTGTATCGGACGCGTCGCGGGATAAGGGGTTGTCACTGGTAGTCGCCCCAAGCGCGTCCGATGCTTGGACCATTCCGAGGCGGCCCTGAAGCCTCTTCCGTCTAGCCGTTGGGTCCTTCTCGCCGCATCCCTCGCCTCGCACCCCGATTGCTATGCGGTGAGGCTCCTCGGCCGCCTTGGAACTATCTGTGTATCGGACGCGTCGCGGGATAAGGGGTTGTCACTGGTAGTCGCCCCAAGCGCGTCCGATGCTTGGACCATTCCGAGGCGGACCTGAAGCCTCTTCCCTCTAGCCGTTGGGGCTTTCTCGCCGCATCCCTCGCCTCGCACCCCGATTGCTATTCGGTGAGGCTCCTCGGCCGCCTTGGAACTATCTGTGTATCGGACGCATCGCGGGATAAGGGGTTGGCAGTGGTAGTCGCCCCAAGCGCGTCCGATGCTTGGACCATTCCGAGGCGGCCCTGCAGCCTCTTCCGTCTAGCCGTTGGGGCCATCTCGCTGCATCCCCCACCTCGCACCACGATTGCTATGCGGTGAGGCTCCTTGGCCGCCTCGGAACTATCTGTGTATCGGACGCATCGCGGGATAAGGGGTTGTCACTGGTAGTCGCCCCAAGCGCGTCCGATGCTTGGACTATTCCGAGGCGGCCCTGCAGCCTCTTCCGTCTAGCCGTTGGGGCCATCTCGCCGCATCCCCCAGCTCCTCGGCCGCCTCGGAACTATCTGTGTATCGGACGCATCGCGGGATAAGGGGTTGGCAGTGGTAGTCGCCCCAAGCGCGTTCGATGCTTGGACTATTCCGAGGCGGCCCCGCAGCCTCTTCCGTCTACCCTTTGGGGCCATCTCGCCGCATCCCTCGCCTCGCACCCCGATTGCTATGCGGTGAGGCTCCTCGGCCGCCTGGGAACTATCTTCGTATCGGATGCATCGCGGGATAAGGGGTTGTCACTGGTAGTCGCCCCAAGCGCGTCCGATGCTTGGACTATTCCGAGGCGGCCCTGTGGCCTCTTCCGTCTAGCCGTTGGGGCCATCTCGCCGCATCCCTCACCTCGCACCCCCATTGCTATGCGGTGAGGCTCCTCGGCCGCCTTGGAACTGTCTTCGTATCGGAAGCATCGCGGGATAAGGGGTTGTCACTGGTAGTCGCCCCAAGCGCGTCCGATGCTTGGACTATTCCGAGGCGGCCCTGCAGCCTCTTCCGTCTAGCCGTTGGGGCCATCTCGCCGCATCCCCCACCTCGCACCCGGATTGCTATGCGGTGAGGCTCCTCGGCCGCCTTGGAACTATCTTCGTATCGGACGCATCGCGGGATAAGGGGTTGTCACTGGTAGTCGCCCCAAGCGCGTCCGATGCTTGGACTATTCCGACGCGGCCCTGTGGCCTCTTCCGTCTAGCCGTTGGGGCCATCTCGCCGCATCCCCCACCTCGCACCCCGATTGCTATGCGGTGAGGCTCCTCGGCCGCCTTGGAACCATCTTCGTATCGGACGCATCGCGGGATGAGGGGTTGTCACTGGTAGTCGCCCCAAGCGCGTCCGATGCTTGGACCATTCCGAGGCGGCCCTGAAGCCTCTTCCGTCTAGCCGTTGGGGCCTTCCCGCCCCATCCCTCGCCTCGCACCCCCGATTGCTATGCGGTGAGGCTCCTCGGCCGCCTTGGAACCATCTGTGTATCGGACGCATCGCGGGATAAGGGGTTGGCACTGGTAGTCGCCCCAAGCGCGTCCGATGCTTGGAGCATTCCGAGGTGGCCCTGAAGCCTCTTCCGTCTAGCCGTTGGGGCCTTCCCGCCCCATCCCTCGCCTCGCACCCCGATTGATATGCGGTGAGGCTCCTCGGCCGCCTTGGAACTATCTGTGTATCGGACGCATCGCGGGATAAGGGGTTGGCACTGGTAGTCGTCCCAATCGCGTCCGATGCTTGGACCATTCCGAGGCGGCCCTGCAGCCTCTTCCGTTTAGCCGTCGGGGCCTTCCCGCCGCATCCCTCGCCTCGCATCCCGATTCCTATGCGGTGAGTCTTCTCGGCCGCCGCGGAACTATACCTGTTATTGCTACTGCATCCTTCGGCTGGTAACCTCCTCTGCCGCCTTGGAACGTTCTCTTTGTCGGACGCGTCGCGGGATAAGGGGTTGGCACTGGTAGTCGCCCCAAGCGCGCCCGATGCATAGACCGCTCCGAGTTGACCTTGCTTTCAGCCTCTCACATGCATAGACCTCTCTGAGTCGACCCTGCAGCCTCTCACGTTTAGCCTTTGGAATCTCGCCTCACAACATGATTGCTATCCTTGATGCATCCCTTGCCTCGAGCCCTGATTGCTTTCTTGGCTGCATCCCTCCTCTCCTCACAGCCCGGTTGTCATCACTGCTTCATCCGTCGCTTCATGCATTCTGGCTGCTGGGCCCTTCCCACCGCACACCTCGATTGCTATCTCTTCTGCATCACACACCCCGATTGCTATCTCTGCTACATCCCTCGGCTCTCACTTCTGCATCCTTCGCCTCCCACCTCGATTGCTATCAATGCTGCATCCGTAACCTCACACCCCGATTGCTATGCGGGGAGGCTCCTTGGCCGCCTTGGAAATTTCTGTGTGTCGGACGCACCGCGGGATAAGGGGTTGGCACTGGTAGTCGCCCCAAGTGCGCCCGATTCTTAGACCGCTTCGAGGTGACCTCGTAGCCTCTTTCGTCCAGGCTTCCTGCCTTCAACGCCCTTTTTACACCTCGATTGCTATGCGCGGGCTCGTTGGCGTCTATCACCTCTCTGCGAAGAGTGGCACGATGATTGTTGGGGTAAATCGTAGCAGTCCGATCTCTGGCCTTGGGCCATTGTGAGGGCTGATCGATTTCCTGTGCGCATCTCGTGTTCGCCCAGTAACAGACTCGACGACTTGTAATCGGTCTTGTTCCCGATTGTTCCTGGAGGTAGTCTTCGGAACTCTTGGATTTGACCTGTCACTCGAACTGTCCTCTTCCGAGGATGCTTGTGTGTGTGTGCTTGTGCCATTTCCTTGGCGGTATTAACGAGATATTAAAGAGCGGAGTGAGCGCCTCGCCCAGCTATGTTTGGGGCTCTCACTCCCTTACCCGGTGTGCGACCGCTTTGCACGTAGGTTGCGGAGCATCGCGACTCTTTCGATGTTTGGCGGTTGTCTTCCGGTGATGCGTTGGTCCCGAAGTGCACGTTACTAGCATTTCTGCCATTGTTCTCGATCTTTGGCACGTTCCTTCGTTGCAATTGGATATATATCTCCGTTTATACGCGCAGGCTTCTCCCGCCTATTCAGCGCTGTCCCACTCTCAGCACTCTCGTGGTCTCCTTGGCTTCTCTCTCCCGTGAGCGAGCTCTCTTCTCGAGTCTTTTCCATGTCCCATGGAGGTTGCCTTGCGAAATTCGGGCACACAAACGTGACCGGATAAGAGCGGAATTGCCTATGAGGAGAAGCTCACCTTAGGGAGCAGCAATGCCGAGTGTTTCGACAGAGGGTAGAGGGGGCGTTGTTTGGGCGGTTGCACAAAAGAGTGCTACGGTTGCACTGAAGGTTGCTTCTTCGTCTCCGACGAACTCTTCGAGGCAAAAAAGCTTGTATACGGGGTCGAGGTGGGACTGTTCGTGCGAGTTGCGCCACCAAAAGTGCGTAGGGGGCATATACCTGGGAAATGGATGTCTCTGAGTGGCCTTACTCGGTCGCGTGCACGGTGCATTCTCTAACGGCAGGACTGTCGCGAGCATGTGCGGTTCGGATGTTTTCGGGTAAAGGGTTCCGTACGGGATGTTCTTCCCAGGCTCCTGTGAACCGAGACTCTGCATCGTCGTGCTCCGGCTCCCGTGGGTGCTTCATGC
>NW_026728935.1:372500-392500 GCF_030272615.1 Cryptomeria japonica
CAACGTGCGCGACTCGACCGAGCGCGCACTGGCCGAGGTGCACACCGATTTCACCTGGGTGCGCGCGCAGCACCTCGGGCGCACCGGGGTGCGCGCACAACGCCCGGGTTGCACCGTGGCCTGTGTGCTCGGGGCGCCTCGGGTGCGCGCTCGGTGTCGCCCCCGCGCGCGCGGTAGTGCGGGCAGCGCACCCCGGCCCGGCCCGGCCCCGACGAGAACGCAAACGGGCAAAAGGTTTATTCAAATAGCATTGCGACGCCCGGCGAAAAACTAAAAAAGGGTGCAACACCGGGACTTCCCGGGAGGTCACCCATCCCAGTACTACTCCGGCCCAAGCGCGCTTAACTGCTGAGTTCTGATGGGATCCGGTGCACTAACGCTGGTATGATCGCACCCGTTATGAGCTTGTCGCAGTGTGTACTTAGCAAACCGCGACCCACGTGCGAATCCACCCCGGCCACCCACCCCCGTCGAGGTGCACACCCTCCCTCGCGAAGTGCGCCCCGTTCGCCAAGTGTGAGCCCTGCCCGGGTGCGCGCACCTTGCTAGGGCGTCGGGTGTGCACCCGGCCCGGCCTACGTGCGTGCACCTGGACGGGGCGTCGTGTGCGTGCAGTGTCCCGTCTGCAACGCGGTGCCCACACACCACCTCGGGCGCAACGACCTGCGCTCACATGTGGGCCGAGTGCACCTTGGTGCATGTTCGGGGCGCCTCGGGTGCACGCTCGATCTTGCCCCGGTGCACCAAGGCGCTCGGTTTGCCCCGGGTGCGCACTTGGTGCAAGGTGGGCACCCAAAATAGGGATCAAGCACCAAAACACAAGTTTCGGGATGCAAAATGGGACCCAAGGACCACAAATGCGTTCCAAGACCCATGATGGGTCCACGAGAACAAAAATGTGTTCCGAGACTTAATAAACAAATATTGGGTTTTAGGAGAAGAAACATGCTCTGATGCCCAAAACGAGAATCGACCCCGAAAAGGCCACAGGCCAAAAGTGGGATGCGAGACAAAAAAAAATGGGACCCGAGGACCAAAATTGGGTTCCCAGGTCGAAGACAGGGCAACCGGACAAGAAACGACCTCTAAGGCTCGAAATGAGTCCCGACGACTAAAACTTGACAAGAAGCACCCATCAGGCACCCAACTCGACACCCATGGGATGCCGACCCACCCGGGCTTCCACCTAGCACACCTTGGCACCCACCCACCCTCGCACCCAACCTCGCACCCAACTTAGCACCTTTGAACCCACATTGGCACTCACCCTGACCCTGGCACCTTGGAACCCACATTGGCACTCACCTTGACCCTGGCACCCACCTTTGCACTCACCTTGGGACCCACCCTGGCTCCCACCTCGGCACCCACCCAGACACCCACCTTGGTTCCTTGGCACCCACCTTGGATCCTTGGCACCCACCCCGACACCCACCTTGGCACGCAACTTGGCTACTTGCCACCCACCTTGGCTCCTTGACGCCCACCCCGACAACCACCCCGTGACCTACCCTGGCTAGGGTTGGTGCACACCCACCCTGGTGCCCACCTTGGCACCCACCCCATGACCCACCTTGGCACGCACCTTAGTACCCACCCCGTTACCCACCCTAGGACCCACCCCGTGACCCACCTTGGCCAGGGTGGGTGCCTTGGTGCGCACAACTTGCCTGGGCTGCACACCAGGGCGGGCTCAAGATGGCACCCGCGTTCCGTTTTTTTCACTATCTTTCAAAACGGAAATTTTAAAATCTCGTTTTTTTTTTTTTTTTGCCTTTTCTGGAAATTAGTGAAGGCAGCGCATCAAAGGTGCGCAATGCTGGTGCGAACCCGGGAGCGCTCCGATGTGTGCTCCAAGGTGCGGCGTGCACGAAGTCCGAGCCCGGCTTGCCCCGGGTGCGCACCTCGCGTGCACCTTCGCCGGGGTGAGCACCTTGGCTGGGTTGCGCGCCCTGGTGCGCACCAAGGAGCGCTCTGAAGTGTGCTCCAAGGTGCGGCGTGCACGAAGTCGGAGCTCGGTTTGCCCCGGGTGTGCACCTCGGGTGCGCACCTCGCGTGCACCTTCGCTGCGGTGGGCACCTTGGCTGGGTTGCGCGCCTTGGTGGGCACCATGCAGTGCACGAAGTCGGAGCCCGGTTTGCCCCGGGCGCGCACCTCCGCCAGGGTGGGCACCTTGGTGCGCACAACTTGCCTGGGCTGCGCACCAGGAAGGGCTCAAGATGGCACCCGCGTTCCGTTTTTTTCACTATCTTTCAGAACGGAAATTTTAAAATATCGTTTTTTTTTGCCTTTTCTGGAAATTAGTGAAGGCAGCGCATCAAAGGTGCGCAACGCTGGTGCGAACCTGGGAGCGCTCCGATGTGTGCTCCAAGGTGCGGCGTGCACGAAGTCGGAGCCCGGTTTGCCCCGGGTGCGCCCTGGTGGGCACCATGGTGCGCACCAAGGAGCGCTCCGAAGTGTGCTCCAAGGTGCGGCCTGCACGAAGTCGGAGCCCGGTTTGCCCCGGGTGTGCACCGCGGGTGGGCACCTTGGTGCGCATGCCTTGCCTGGGCTGCGCACCAGGGCGGGCTCAAGATGGCACCCGCGTTCCGTTTTTTTCACTATCTTTCAAAACGGAAATTTTAAAATCTCATTTTTTTTTGCCTTTTCTGGAAATTAGTGAAGGCAGCGCATCAAAGGTGCGCACCTCGCTGCCCACCACGGTGCGCAACGCCGGTGGGCACCCGGGAGTGCTTCGAAGTGTGCTCCAAGGTGCTGCGTGCACGTTGTCGGAGCCCGGTTTGCCCCGGGTGCGCACCTCGCGTGCACCTTCGTCGGGGTGGGCACCTTGGCTGGGTTTGCCCCGGCTGCGCTCCGAAGCGGGGTTATTGGAGCGCCGCCTCTTTTTTTGTCGGAGCGTTTGGTGGGGTTTCTCGCATTGGCTCTTCCCAGGCCCGGTTGCCACCTTGGCGCGCACGAAGTCGGAAGTAGGGTTAATTGCCCGGGTGCGCACCTTTGCCAGGGTGGGCACCTTACCTGGGCTGTGCACCCGGGCGGGCTCAAGATGGCACCCGCGTTCCGTTTTTTTCACTATCTTTCAAAACGGAAATTTTAAAATCTCCTCTTTTTTTTGCCTTTTCTGGAAATTAGTGAAGGCAGCGCATCAAAGGTGCGCACCTCGCTGCCCACCTTGGTGTGCTCTGAGGTGCGCACCCGGGAGCGCTACGAAGTGTGCTCCAAGGTGCGGCGTGCACGTTGTCGGAGCCCGGTTTGCCCCGGGTGCGCACCTCGCCTGCACCTTGGCCGGGGTGGGCACCCTGGCTGGGTTTGCCCAGGGTGCGCTCCGAAGCGGGGTTACTGGAGCGCCCCCTCTTTTTTTGTCAGAGCGTTTGGTGGGGTTTCTCGCATTGGCTCTTCCCAGGCCCGGTTGTTGGGTGCGCTCCCACCCTGGCGCGCGCGAAGTTGGAAGTTGGGTTAATTGCCCGGGCGCGCACCTTCGCCAGGGTGGGCACCTTGGTGCGCACACCTTGGCTGGGCTGCGCACCAGGGCGGGCTCAAGATGGCAC
The DNA here is from genome assembly GCF_030272615.1 of Cryptomeria japonica. NCBI lineage: Eukaryota > Viridiplantae > Streptophyta > Pinopsida > Cupressales > Cupressaceae > Cryptomeria > Cryptomeria japonica. The sequence goes on from NW_026728935.1 coordinate 376,046, forward strand.
CAGCATTCCCTTTTTCTCACTATCTTTCAAAACGGAAATTTTAAAATCTCGTTTTCTTTTGCCTTTTATGGAAATTAGTGAAGGCATCGCATCAAAGGTGCGCACCTCGCTGCCCACCTTGGTGTGCTCCGAGGTGCCCACCACGGTGCGCTCCGAGGTGCCCACCACGGTGCGCAACGCCGGTGCGAACCCGGGAGCGCCCCGATGTGTGCTCCAAGGTGCGGCGTGCACGAAGCCGGACCCCGGTTTGCCCCGGGTGCGCACCTCGCGTGCACCTTGGTGCGCACACCTTGGCTGGGTTGCGCGGCCTGGTGGGCACCATGGTGCGCACCAAGGAGCGCTCCGAAGTGTGCTCCAAGGTGCGGCGTGCACGAAGTCCTAGCCCGGTTTGCCCCGGGTGCGCACCTTCGCCGCGGTGGGCACCATGGCGTGCACGAAGTCGGAGCCCGGTTTGCCCCGGGTGCGCACCTCGCGTGCACCTTCGCCGGGGTGGGCACCTCGGCTGGGTTGCGCGCCCTGGTGCGCACCAAGGAGCGCTCCGAAGTGTGCTCCAAGGTGCGGCGTGCACGAAGTCGGAGCCCGGTTTGCCCCGGGTGCGCACCTTCGCCGCGGTGGGCACCCTGGTGCGCACCATGGCGTGCACGAAGTCGGAGCCCGGTTTGCCCCGGGTGCGCACCTCGCGTGCACCTTCGGCGGGGTTGCGCGCCCTGGTGCGCACCAAGGAGCGCTCCGAAGTGTGCTCCAAGGTGCGGCGTGCACGAAGTCGGAGCCCGGTTTGCCCCGGGTGCGCACCTCGCGTGCACCTTCGGCGGGGTTGCGCGCCCTGGTGGGCACCATGGTGCGCACCAAGGAGCGCTCCGAAGTGTGCTCCAAGGTGCGGCGTGCACGAAGTCGGAGCCCGGTTTGCCCCGGGTGCGCACCTCGCGTGCACCTTCGCCGCGGTGGGCACCATGGCGTGCACGAAGTCGGAGCCCGGTTTGCCCCGGGTGCGCACCTCGCGTGCACCTTCGCCGGGGTGGGCACCTCGGCTGGGTTGCGCGCCCTGGTGCGCACCAAGGAGCGCTCCGAAGTGTGCTCCAAGGTGCGGCGTGCACGAAGTCGGAGCCCGGTTTGCCCCGGGTGCGCACCTCGCGTGCACCTTCGCCGCGGTGGGCACCATGGCGTGCACGAAGTCGGAGCCCGGTTTGCCTCGGGTGCGCACCCCGCGTGCACCTTCGCCGGGGTGGGCACCTCGGCTGGGTTGCGCGCCCTGGTGCGCACCAAGGAGCGCTCCGAAGTGTGCTCCAAGGTGCGGCGTGCACGAAGTCGGAGCCCGGTTTGCCCCGGGTGCGCACCTCGCGTGCACCTTCGCCGCGGTGGGCACCTTGGCTGGGTTGGGCACCATTGAGCGCTCCGAAGTGTGCTCCAAGGTGCGCACCATGGCCCTCCAAGGTGCGCAGCATGGCGTGCACGAAGTCGGAGCCCGGTTTGCCCCGGGTGCGCACCTCGCGTGCACCTTCGCCAGGGTGGGCACCTCGGTGCGCACACCTTCTCAATGTTTTCTTGCCTTTTCTGGAAATTGGTGAAGGCAGCGCATCAAAGGTGCGCACCTCGGTGTGCTCCGAGGTGCGAACCCGAGAGCGCTCCGAGGTGCCCATGAAGTCGAAAGTCGGGTTAATTGCATTGTTTTCCCCGGGTGCGCTCCGAGGTGCGCAACATCGGTGCGCACCAAGGAGGGCTCCGAAGTGTGCTCCAAGGTGCGCACGATTCGGAGCTCGGTTTGCCCGGGGTGCGCACACCTTGGCTGGGTTGCGCACCCTTTGTGCGCTCCAAGGTGCGCACGAAGTCGGAGCTCGGTTTGCCCCGGGTGCGCACCTTCGCCAGGGTGCGCACCTTGATGCGCACGCCTTGGCTGGGCTGCGCACCTTGGTGGGCGCCATGGTGCGCACCTTTCGTGCGCTCCAAGGTGCGCACGAAGTCGGAGCTCGGTTTGCCCCGGGTGCGCACCTTGGTGGGCGCCATGGTGCACTCCGAGGTGCCCAAGATTGGTGCGCAACAAGGAGCGCTCCGAAGTGCGCTCCAAGGTGCGCAGGTGCGCGCGAAGTCGAAAGTTGGGTTAATTGTCCGGTTTGCCTCGGGTGCGCACCTTGCGTGCACCTTCGCCAGGGTGGGCGCCTTGGTGCGCACACCTTGGCTGGGCTGCGCACCCGGGCGCGCACACCTTGGCACCCGCGTTTCCTTCATTTTAAATTTTTTTTTTTTACAATCTCTCAAGTGGGAAATTCTATAATCTCAACTTTTTTTGCCTTTTCAGGAAACTTTTGAATGGAGCGCATCATTGGTGCGCTCCGAAGTGTGCTCCAAGGTGCGCACCTCTGGTGTGCTCCAAAGCTCTCTCCAGCTGCGTGCACCTGCCCCGGCCGCGCACCCGGCCCCGCCCAGCTTCGCTCACCTGTCCCGGGCGTCTGGTGCGGAACCTTAGAGTAAGAAACATCACCGTGCACCTTGGCCAACGTGCGCGACTCGACCGAGCGCGCACTGGCCGAGGTGCACACCGATTTCACCTGGGTGCGCGCGCAGCACCTCGGGCGCACCGGGGTGCGCGCACAACGCCCGGGTTGCACCGTGGCCTGTGTGCTCGGGGCGCCTCGGGTGCGCGCTCGGTGTCGCCCCCGCGCGCGCGGTAGTGCGGGCAGCGCACCCCGGCCCGGCCCGGCCCCGACGAGAACGCAAACGGGCAAAAGGTTTATTCAAATAGCATTGCGACGCCCGGCGAAAAACTAAGAAAGGGTGCAACACCGGGACTTCCCGGGAGGTCACCCATCCTAGTACTACTCCGGCCCAAGCGCGCTTAACTGCGGAGTTCTGATGGGATCCGGTGCACTAACGCTGGTATGATCGCACCCGTTATGAGCTTGTCGCAGTGTGTACTTAGCAAACCGCGACCCACGTGCGAATCCACCCCGGCCACCCACCCCCGTCGAGGTGCACACCCTCCCTCGCGAAGTGCGCCCCGTTCGCCAAGTGTGAGCCCTGCCCGGGTGCGCGCACCTTGCTAGGGCGTCGGGTGTGCACCCGGCCCGGCCTACGTGCGTGCACCTGGACGGGGCGTCGTGTGCGTGCAGTGTCCCGTCTGCAACGCGGTGCCCACACACCACCTCGGGCGCAACGACCTGCGCTCACATGTGGGCCGAGTGCACCTTGGTGCATGTTCGGGGCGCCTCGGGTGCACGCTCGATCTTGCCCCGGTGCACCAAGGCGCTCGGTTTGCCCCGGGTGCGCACTTGGTGCAAGGTGGGCACCCAAAATAGGGATCAAGCACCAAAACACAAGTTTCGGGATGCAAAATGGGACCCAAGGACCACAAATGCGTTCCAAGACCCATGATGGGTCCACGAGAACAAAAATGTGTTCCGAGACTTAATAAACAAATATTGGGTTTTAGGAGAAGAAACATGCTCTGATGCCCAAAACGAGAATCGACCCCGAAAAGGCCACAGGCCAAAAGTGGGATGCGAGACAAAAAAAAATGGGACCCGAGGACCAAAATTGGGTTCCCAGGTCGAAGACAGGGCAACCGGACAAGAAACGACCTCTAAGGCTCGAAATGAGTCCCGACGACTAAAACTTGACAAGAAGCACCCATCAGGCACCCAACTCGACACCCATGGGATGCCGACCCACCCGGGCTTCCACCTAGCACACCTTGGCACCCACCCACCCTCGCACCCAACCTCGCACCCAACTTAGCACCTTTGAACCCACATTGGCACTCACCCTGACCCTGGCACCTTGGAACCCACATTGGCACTCACCTTGACCCTGGCACCCACCTTTGCACTCACCTTGGGACCCACCCTGGCTCCCACCTCGGCACCCACCCAGACACCCACCTTGGTTCCTTGGCACCCACCTTGGATCCTTGGCACCCACCCCGACACCCACCTTGGCACGCAACTTGGCTACTTGCCACCCACCTTGGCTCCTTGACGCCCACCCCGACAACCACCCCGTGACCTACCCTGGCTAGGGTTGGTGCACACCCACCCTGGTGCCCACCTTGGCACCCACCCCATGACCCACCTTGGCACGCACCTTAGTACCCACCCTGTTACCCACCCTAGGACCCACCCCGTGACCCACCTTGGCCAGGGTGGGTGCACCCACCCTGGTGCCCACCTTGGCACCCACCCATCCTAGCACCCAGCCTGTGACCGGGCTTGGAACCCAACCTTGCACCCGTCTTGGCCAGTGTGGGTGCGCACCCATCCTGGCACCCACGTTGTGACACACCCTTTAACCCACGCACCCTAGCAGCCACGTTGGCACCCACCTTGGAACACAACCTAGCAACTTGGCACCCACCCCGTGACCCACCTTGGCATCCACCATAGCAGTCGCCCACTTGGCACCCACCTTGGAACCCAAGTTGGCACCCACCTCGGCACCCACCTTGACACTTGTGGACCCACCTTGCCACTCACCCTAGCATCGACCCATCCTAGCACCCACCCTGGCACCTTTGCACCCTAGCACTCACCCATCCTAGCACCTAACCTGTGACCCACCTTGACACTCACCCTCGCACCCACCTTGGAACCCAACCTAGCACCCACCCACCCTGACACCAACCCTAGCACCTACCCACCCTTGCACCCACCCTGTGACCCATCTTGGCACCCACCCATCCTACCACTCAACCTATCACCCACCTTCTCACCCACCTTGGCATCCACCTTAGCACCCACCCACACTGGCACCTTGGCACCCACCTCGGGCAAGGTGGGTGCACACCCACCCTGACACCCAATTTAGAACCAACCGAGCATGTTACCCACCTTGGCACCCACATTGCAGCCCACCCTAGTACCCACCCTATGACCCACATTGGCATCCACACCCTAGCACCCAGGCACCTCGACACCCGCCTTGACACGCACCCTAGCACTAAACCTGTGACCCACCTTGGAACTCACCCTAGAACCCACCCACCCTGTGAACCACCTTGGCATCCACCTTAGCACCCACCCACCTTGGCACCCACTCTAGCACTCACCCATCCTAACACCCAACTTGTTACCCACCTTGGCACCCGCCCTCGCGTCCACCTTGAAACCCACCCTAGCACCCACCCACGCAGGAGCCCACCTTGGCACCCAACCTAACACCCACGCATCCTGGCACCCAACTTGTGACCCACCTTGGAACCCACCCTAGTACCCACCTTTGAACCCACTATATCACCAACCCACCTTGGCACCCACCCTATGACCCTCTTTGGAATCCACCCTAGCACGCACCCACCCTGGCACCCACCATGGAGCGCACCCTAGCACCCACCCACCTCGGCACGCACCTCAACACCCACCTTGGTGTGCGCACTGCGCCAACCTCTCAAAGACCCTATGTGGTGCGCTCCAAAGTGTACACCTTTGGTGCGCTCCAAGGTGCGCACCTTTGGTGCACACCGAGGTGCACACCAAAGTGTGCACCGAGGTGAGCACCAAAGTGCACTCCAAGGTGCACACCAAGGCGTGCACCTTTGGTGCGGTCAATGCAAACGAATTCGGAAGTTGGGGTCGATGTCCTAATCGCTGCTGCAGACTACACGTATGAGAATCGGACAAATAGCTTTATATAGGGGAGGTGTTGCGTTTGATGGGTCGACTCCCCTGGTTGTGTGCACTGCACCAACTTCAAAGACCCTGTCTTGTTTAAGAAGTCAAAAGTTGGGGTGGATGTCCTAATCATTGCTGCAGTCTACGCATGTATGAGAATCAGACAAATAGCTTATATAGGGGAGGTGTTGCATTCGGTGGGTTGACTCCCCTGGTTGTGCGCACTGCGCCAACCTCAAAGACCCCGCATAGCAGAAGAAGTCGGAAGTCGGATTTTGGTGAGCACCAAGGCGTGCACCTTTGGTGCGGTCAACGCAGACGAATTCAGAAGTTGGGGTGGATGTCCTAATCGTTGTTGCAGGCTACACATGTATGAGAATCAGACAAATAGCTTATATAGGGGAGGTGTTGGGTTTGATGGGTCAACTCCCTTGGTTGTGCGCATTACGCCAACCTCAAAGACCTTGTTTTCGTTAAGAAGTCAAAAGTTGGGGTCAATGTCCTAATGGCTCCTGTAGGCTACACATGTATGAGAATCGGACAAATAGCTTATATAGGGGAGGTGTTGGGTTTGATGGGTCGACTCCCCTGGTTGTGCGCATTACGTCAACCTCAAAGACCTTGTTTTCGTTAAGAAGTCAAAAGTTGGGGTCGATGTCCTAATTGCTCCTGTAGACTACACATGTATGAGAATCAGACAAATAGCTTATATAGGGGAGGTGTTGGGTTTGATGGGTTGACTCCCCTAGTTGTTCGCATTACACCAACCTCAAAGACCTTGTTTTCGTTTAGAAGCCGAAAGTTGGGGTCGATGTCCTAATTGCTCCTGCAGGCTACGCATGTATGAGAATCAGACAAATAGCTTATATAGGGGAGGTGTTGGGTTTGATGGGTCGACTCCCCTGGTTGTGCGCATTGCGCCAACCTCAAAGACCCTGCATTGCGGATGAAGTCGAAAGTCAGAGTTTGGTGTGCTACAAGGTGTGGTCGAAGGTGCTCACCTAGGTGTGCACCTTTGGAGCGCAGGAAAAGTGCCCTCCAAAAGTGCGCACCTTTGGAGTGCACAAAAGTGCCCTCCAAAAGTGCGCACCTTTGGAGCGCACAAAAGTGCCCTCCAAAAAGTGCCCTCCAAAAGTGCGCACCTTTGGAGCGCACAAAAGTGCCCTCCAAAAAGTGCCCTCCAAAAGTGCGCACCTTTGGAGTGCAGAAAAGTGCCCTCCAAAAGTGTGCACCTTTGGAGTGCACAAAAGTGCCCTCCAAAAGTGCGCACCTTTGGAGCGCAGAAAAGTGCCCTCCAAAAAGTGCCCTCCAAAAGTGCGCACCTTTGGAGCGCAGAAAAGTGCCCTCCAAAAAGTGCCCTCCAAAAGTGCGCACCTTTGGAGCGCAGAAAAGTGCCCTCCAAAAAGTGCCCTCCAAAAGTGCGCACCTTTGGAGCGCAGAAAAGTGCCCTCCAAAAAGTGCCCTCCAAAAGTGCGCACCTTTGGAGCGCACAAAAGTGCCCTCCAAAAAGTGCCCTCCAAAAGTGCGCACCTTTGGAGCGCACAAAAGTGCCCTCCAAAAGTGCGCACCTTTGGAGCGCACAAAAGTGCCCTCCAAAAGTGCGCACTTTTGGTGCGCACCAAGGCGCTGGTTCGGTCGTTGCAGGCGAGTTCGGAAGTTGGGGTCGATGTCCTGAGCGGAGGTGCAAACTACACAGGTGTCGGAATCGGACAAATAGCTTATATAGGGGAGGTGTATGCTTCGATGGGTCGACTCCCCAGGTTGAGCGCACCGCGCCAACCTCAAAGACCCTACGGTATGGATGAAGTCGGAAGTTGGGTCCGATGACCGATTCGATTAGTAGGTATGCTCATGAGGTCGGAATTTGGGTCCGATGACCTGCCATGTGCAGGAAGGCGAATGTTGGCACTGTGCGTTGCAAGGTGCACACCAAGGTGCTGGTGCGGTCTTTTTAGTCGAGTTCGGAAGTTGGGGTCGATGTCCTGATCGGAGGTGCAAGCTACACAGGTGTGGGAATCGGACAAATAGCTTATATAGGGGAGGTGTATGCTTCGTTGGGTCGACTCCCCGGGTTGAGCGCACCGCGCCAACCTCAAAGACCCTACGGTATGGATGAAGTCGGAAGTTGGGTCCGATGACCGATTCGATATGTAGGCATACTCGCGAGGTCGGAATTTGGGTCCGATGACCTGCCATGTGCAGGAAGGCGAATGTTGGCACTGTGCGTTGCAAGGTGCGCACCAAGGCGCTGGTTCGGTCGTTGCAGGCGAGTTCGGAAGTTGGGGTCGATGTCCTGATCGGAGGTGCAAACTACACAGGTGTGGGAATCGGACAAATAGCTTATATAGGGGAGGTGTATGCTTCGTTGGGTCGACTCCCCGGGTTGAGCGCACCGCGCCAACCTCAAAGACCCTACGGTATGGATGAAGTCGGAAGTTGTGTCCGATGACCGATTCGATATGTAGGCATACTCGCGAGGTCGGAATTTGGGTCCGATGACCTGCCATGTGCAGGAAGGCGAATGTTGGGACTGTGCGTCGCAAGGTGCGCACCAAGGCGCTGGTGCCGTCGTTGCAGTCGAGTTCGGAAGTTGGGGTCGATGTCCTGGTCAGAGGTGCAAACTACACAGGTGTGGGAATCGGACAAATAGCTTATATAGGGGAGGTGTATGCTTCGATGGGTCGACTCCCCGGGTTGAGCGCACCGCGCCAACCTCAAAGACCCTACAGTATGGATGAAGTCGGAAGTTGGGTCCGATGACCGATTCGATACGTAGGCATATTGGCGAGGTCTGAATTTGTGTCCGATGACCTGCCATGCGCAGGAAGGCGGAATTTGGGTCCGATGACCGAGTTGATGGCGTGCCATGCGCAGAAAGGCGGAATTTGGGTCCGATGACCGAGTTGATGTTGATGGCCCGCCATGCACAGGAAGGCGGAATTTGGGTCCGATGACCGATTTGAAGGCGTGCCATGCGCAGAAAGGCGGAGTTTGGGTCCGATGACCGAGTTGATATTGATGGCCCGCCATGCGCAGGAAGGCAGAATTTGGGTCCGATGACCTGACATACGCATGGAGTCCGACTCGGGGGCCGATGTTCGATTCGATGACTTGCATTGTGGGTAAAGTCGGAAGTTGTGGTCTTTGACCCGATTCGATGACCAGACTTCGGCTGCTTGAGAATCGGACAAATAACTTATATAGGGGAGGTAGTGTTCTCGAGCATCCTCCCCCCGTGCCCGTTTATGTCGATTGATGCTGGTGCTCGACTGGTTGGAGCGCTCGGATGCAAAAATCTTGCACCAGGATTTATCGATTGTGATGGACACGGCAAGTCTCCTGATTGCTATGCAGGAGCTCATCGTGAATCTCTATGCGGCCTTGGTATGGACTCGACCTGCGGAATGGTTCGGCAATGGTAGTCGCTCCAACACGTCCTTGCAATGGCCACAGAGGTGATTCGACTAGAGCTCCAGTCTAGCTTTTGGGTTGCTTGGCGGACTGGTATAGCCGCGATCGAGTTCCGGCCATGAACGTTTTAGATAGCTCTTGGGCTTTCTGGGACGGAAGTCGGAAGTTTGGGCTGTTGTCCGATTTGATGACCATTCTTCGGATGTGTGAGAATCGGACAAATAACTTATATAGGGGACTGTGTTGTCTCACGCAGCCCCCTCCGTGCCCCTCTATCTCGACCGATGTTGGTGCTTGAAAGGGTTGGGATCGCTCGGATTTATAAACGTGCACCACCATTTGTCGAGTGTGAGGGACGCGGCAGGTCTCCTAAATGCTATACGGGCGCTCTCTGAGAATCTCTATCCGGCCTCGACACAGACTAGTCTTGCTGAATGGTTTGGCACTGGTAGTCGATCCAACACGTCGTTGTTGTGGCCGCCTAGGCGATTCGATTCGAGCCCCCGTCTAGCTTTTGGGTTGCTTGGCGGATTTTGCCCTATCCGCAAGTGAGCTCGGTCCCTAAACGTTCGAGAAACCCGATTGCTATGCGCCGACTCTCTTTCTTGCGAGCCTCCATCTAGCTTTTGGGTCTCTACGGAACGGAAGTCGGAATCTGGGACCGTTGTTTGATTCGACGAGGCAGACTACGGTTGTGCGAGAATCGGACAAATAACTTATATAGGGGAGGTGTTGACTGGAGCATTCTCCCCCGTGCCCCTCTAACTCGACCAATGCTGGCGCTCGAACGGTGGTAGCGCTCGGATTTTCGTTGAGCGCCAGCATTGGTCGATTTAGAGGGGCATGCGAGATTCCCGAATGCTATGCGAGGGCTCTAACGGAAATGTCTATTGGTTTCGGTATGGATGCAATTGCGAGTGGTTCGGCAAAGGTAGTCGTTCCGATGCGTCCATGTCGTGGCCAAATCGATAATTCGATTTGAGCCCTCGTATAGCATTTGGGTCTCTCGATGTGATTCCGCATTCCAGTCCCTTTGGGCACTGCTTGAGCCGCATCCCAGGGGGTTCCCTTCCCAATAATCTGCCTTGCAACCCGATTGCTATGCGGTGAGGCTCCTCGGCCGCCTCGGAACTATCTGTGTATCAGACGCATCGCGGGATAAGGGGTTGGCAACGGTAGTCGCCCCAAGCGCGTCCGATGCTTGGACCATTCCGAGGCGGCCCTGAAGCCTCTTCCATCTAGCCGTTGGGTCCTTCTCGCCGCATCCCTTGCCTCGCACCCCGATTGCTATGCGGTGAGGCTCCTCGGCCGCCTTGGAACTATCTGTGTATCAGACGCATCGCGGGATAAGGGGTTGTCACTGGTAGTCGCCCCAAGCGCGTCCGATGCTTGGACCATTCCGAGGCGGCCCTGAAGCCTCTTCCGTCTAGCCGTTGGGTCCTTCTCGCCGCATCCCTCGACTCGCACCCCGATTGCTATGCGGTGAGGCTCCTCGGCCGCCTTGGAACTATCTGTGTATCGGACGCGTCGCGGGATAAGGGGTTGTCACTGGTAGTCGCCCCAAGCGCGTCCGATGCTTGGACCATTCCGAGGCGGCCCTGAAGCCTCTTCCGTCTAGCCGTTGGGTCCTTCTCGCCGCATCCCTCGCCTCGCACCCCGATTGCTATGCGGTGAGGCTCCTCGGCCGCCTTGGAACTATCTGTGTATCGGACGCGTCGCGGGATAAGGGGTTGTCACTGGTAGTCGCCCCAAGCGCGTGCGATGCATGGACCATTCCCAGGCGGCCCTGAAGCCTCTTCCGTCTAGCCGTTGGGTCCTTCTCGCCGCATCCCTCGCCTCGCACCCCGATTGCTATGCGGTGAGGCTCCTCGGCCGCCTTGGAACTATCTGTGTATCGGACGCGTCGCGGGATAAGGGGTTGTCACTGGTAGTCGCCCCAAGCGCGTCCGATGCTTGGACCATTCCGAGGCGGCCCTGAAGCCTCTTCCGTCTAGCCGTTGGGTCCTTCTCGCCGCATCCCTCGCCTCGCACCCCGATTGCTATGCGGTGAGGCTCCTCGGCCGCCTTGGAACTATCTGTGTATCGGACGCGTCGCGGGATAAGGGGTTGTCACTGGTAGTCGCCCCAAGCGCGTCCGATGCTTGGACCATTCCGAGGCGGCCCTGAAGCCTCTTCCGTCTAGCCGTTGGGTCCTTCTCGCCGCATCCCTCGCCTCGCACCCCGATTGCTATGCGGTGAGGCTCCTCGGCCGCCTTGGAACTATCTGTGTATCGGACGCGTCGCGGGATAAGGGGTTGTCACTGGTAGTCGCCCCAAGCGCGTCCGATGCTTGGACCATTCCGAGGCGGCCCTGAAGCCTCTTCCGTCTAGCCGTTGGGTCCTTCTCGCCGCATCCCTCGCCTCGCACCCCGATTGCTATGCGGTGAGGCTCCTCGGCCGCCTTGGAACTATCTGTGTATCGGACGCATCGCGGGATAAGGGGTTGTCACTGGTAGTCGCCCCAAGCGCGTCCGATGCTTGGACCATTCCGAGGCGGCCCTGAAGCCTCTTCCGTCTAGCCGTTGGGTCCTTCTCGCCGCATCCCTCGCCTCGCACCCCGATTGCTATGCGGTGAGGCTCCTCAGCCGCCTTGGAACTATCTGTGTATCGGACGCGTCGCGGGATAAGGGGTTGTCACTGGTAGTCGCCCCAAGCGCGTCCGATGCTTGGACCATTCCGAGGCGGCCCTGAAGCCTCTTCCGTCTAGCCGTTGGGTCCTTCTCGCCGCATCCCTCGCCTCGCACCCCGATTGCTATGCGGTGAGGCTCCTCGGCCGCCTTGGAACTATCTGTGTATCGGACGCGTCGCGGGATAAGGGGTTGTCACTGGTAGTCGCCCCAAGCGCGTCCGATGCTTGGACCATTCCGAGGCGGACCTGAAGCCTCTTCCGTCTAGCCGTTGGGTCCTTCTCGCCGCATCCCTCGCCTCGCACCCCGATTGCTATGCGGTGAGGCTCCTCGGCCGCCTTGGAACTATCTGTGTATCGGACGCGTCGCGGGATAAGGGGTTGTCACTGGTAGTCGCCCCAAGCGCGTCCGATGCTTGGACCATTCCGAGGCGGCCCTGAAGCCTCTTCCGTCTAGCCGTTGGGTCCTTCTTGCCGCATCCCTCGCCTCGCACCCCGATTGCTATGCGGTGAGGCTCCTCGGCCGCCTTGGAACTATCTGTGTATCGGACGCGTCGCGGGATAAGGGGTTGTCACTGGTAGTCGCCCCAAGCGCGTCCGATGCTTGGACCATTCCGAGGCGGCCCTGAAGCCTCTTCCGTCTAGCCGTTGGGTCCTTCTCGCCGCATCCCTCGCCTCGCACCCCGATTGCTATGCGGTGAGGCTCCTCGGCCGCCTTGGAACTATCTGTGTATCGGACGCATCGCGGGATAAGGGGTTGTCACTGGTAGTCGCCCCAAGCGCGTCCGATGCTTGGACCATTCCGAGGCGGCCCTGAAGCCTCTTCCGTCTAGCCGTTGGGTCCTTCTCGCCGCATCCCTCGCCTCGCACCCCGATTGCTATGCGGTGAGGCTCCTCGGCCGCCTTGGAACTATCTGTGTATCGGACGCGTCGCGGGATAAGGGGTTGTCACTGGTAGTCGCCCCAAGCGCGTCCGATGCTTGGACCATTCCGAGGCGGACCTGAAGCCTCTTCCGTCTAGCCGTTGGGTCCTTCTCGCCGCATCCCTCGCCTCGCACCCCGATTGCTATGCGGTGAGGCTCCTCGGCCGCCTTGGAACTATCTGTGTATCGGACGCGTCGCGGGATAAGGGGTTGTCACTGGTAGTCGCCCCAAGCGCGTCCGATGCTTGGACCATTCCGAGGCGGCCCTGAAGCCTCTTCCGTCTAGCCGTTGGGTCCTTCTCGCCGCATCCCTCGCCTCGCACCCCGATTGCTATGCGGTGAGGCTCCTCGGCCGCCTTGGAACTATCTGTGTATCGGACGCGTCGCGGGATAAGGGGTTGTCACTGGTAGTCGCCCCAAGCGCGTCCGATGCTTGGACCATTCCGAGGCGGACCTGAAGCCTCTTCCCTCTAGCCGTTGGGGCTTTCTCGCCGCATCCCTCGCCTCGCACCCCGATTGCTATTCGGTGAGGCTCCTCGGCCGCCTTGGAACTATCTGTGTATCGGACGCATCGCGGGATAAGGGGTTGGCAGTGGTAGTCGCCCCAAGCGCGTCCGATGCTTGGACCATTCCGAGGCGGCCCTGCAGCCTCTTCCGTCTAGCCGTTGGGGCCATCTCGCTGCATCCCCCACCTCGCACCACGATTGCTATGCGGTGAGGCTCCTTGGCCGCCTCGGAACTATCTGTGTATCGGACGCATCGCGGGATAAGGGGTTGTCACTGGTAGTCGCCCCAAGCGCGTCCGATGCTTGGACTATTCCGAGGCGGCCCTGCAGCCTCTTCCGTCTAGCCGTTGGGGCCATCTCGCCGCATCCCCCAGCTCCTCGGCCGCCTCGGAACTATCTGTGTATCGGACGCATCGCGGGATAAGGGGTTGGCAGTGGTAGTCGCCCCAAGCGCGTTCGATGCTTGGACTATTCCGAGGCGGCCCCGCAGCCTCTTCCGTCTACCCTTTGGGGCCATCTCGCCGCATCCCTCGCCTCGCACCCCGATTGCTATGCGGTGAGGCTCCTCGGCCGCCTGGGAACTATCTTCGTATCGGATGCATCGCGGGATAAGGGGTTGTCACTGGTAGTCGCCCCAAGCGCGTCCGATGCTTGGACTATTCCGAGGCGGCCCTGTGGCCTCTTCCGTCTAGCCGTTGGGGCCATCTCGCCGCATCCCTCACCTCGCACCCCCATTGCTATGCGGTGAGGCTCCTCGGCCGCCTTGGAACTGTCTTCGTATCGGAAGCATCGCGGGATAAGGGGTTGTCACTGGTAGTCGCCCCAAGCGCGTCCGATGCTTGGACTATTCCGAGGCGGCCCTGCAGCCTCTTCCGTCTAGCCGTTGGGGCCATCTCGCCGCATCCCCCACCTCGCACCCGGATTGCTATGCGGTGAGGCTCCTCGGCCGCCTTGGAACTATCTTCGTATCGGACGCATCGCGGGATAAGGGGTTGTCACTGGTAGTCGCCCCAAGCGCGTCCGATGCTTGGACTATTCCGACGCGGCCCTGTGGCCTCTTCCGTCTAGCCGTTGGGGCCATCTCGCCGCATCCCCCACCTCGCACCCCGATTGCTATGCGGTGAGGCTCCTCGGCCGCCTTGGAACCATCTTCGTATCGGACGCATCGCGGGATGAGGGGTTGTCACTGGTAGTCGCCCCAAGTGCGTCCGATGCTTGGACCATTCCGAGGCGGCCCTGAAGCCTCTTCCGTCTAGCCGTTGGGGCCTTCCCGCCCCATCCCTCGCCTCGCACCCCCGATTGCTATGCGGTGAGGCTCCTCGGCCGCCTTGGAACCATCTGTGTATCGGACGCATCGCGGGATAAGGGGTTGGCACTGGTAGTCGCCCCAAGCGCGTCCGATGCTTGGAGCATTCCGAGGTGGCCCTGAAGCCTCTTCCGTCTAGCCGTTGGGGCCTTCCCGCCCCATCCCTCGCCTCGCACCCCGATTGATATGCGGTGAGGCTCCTCGGCCGCCTTGGAACTATCTGTGTATCGGACGCATCGCGGGATAAGGGGTTGGCACTGGTAGTCGTCCCAATCGCGTCCGATGCTTGGACCATTCCGAGGCGGCCCTGCAGCCTCTTCCGTTTAGCCGTCGGGGCCTTCCCGCCGCATCCCTCGCCTCGCATCCCGATTCCTATGCGGTGAGTCTTCTCGGCCGCCGCGGAACTATACCTGTTATTGCTACTGCATCCTTCGGCTGGTAACCTCCTCTGCCGCCTTGGAACGTTCTCTTTGTCGGACGCGTCGCGGGATAAGGGGTTGGCACTGGTAGTCGCCCCAAGCGCGCCCGATGCATAGACCGCTCCGAGTTGACCTTGCTTTCAGCCTCTCACATGCATAGACCTCTCTGAGTCGACCCTGCAGCCTCTCACGTTTAGCCTTTGGAATCTCGCCTCACAACATGATTGCTATCCTTGATGCATCCCTTGCCTCGAGCCCTGATTGCTTTCTTGGCTGCATCCCTCCTCTCCTCACAGCCCGGTTGTCATCACTGCTTCATCCGTCGCTTCATGCATTCTGGCTGCTGGGCCCTTCCCACCGCACACCTCGATTGCTATCTCTTCTGCATCACACACCCCGATTGCTATCTCTGCTACATCCCTCGGCTCTCACTTCTGCATCCTTCGCCTCCCACCTCGATTGCTATCAATGCTGCATCCGTAACCTCACACCCCGATTGCTATGCGGGGAGGCTCCTTGGCCGCCTTGGAAATTTCTGTGTGTCGGACGCACCGCGGGATAAGGGGTTGGCACTGGTAGTCGCCCCAAGTGCGCCCGATTCTTAGACCGCTTCGAGGTGACCTCGTAGCCTCTTTCGTCCAGGCTTCCTGCCTTCAACGCCCTTTTTACACCTCGATTGCTATGCGCGGGCTCGTTGGCGTCTATCACCTCTCTGCGAAGAGTGGCACGATGATTGTTGGGGTAAATCGTAGCAGTCCGATCTCTGGCCTTGGGCCATTGTGAGGGCTGATCGATTTCCTGTGCGCATCTCGTGTTCGCCCAGTAACAGACTCGACGACTTGTAATCGGTCTTGTTCCCGATTGTTCCTGGAGGTAGTCTTCGGAACTCTTGGATTTGACCTGTCACTCGAACTGTCCTCTTCCGAGGATGCTTGTGTGTGTGTGCTTGTGCCATTTCCTTGGCGGTATTAACGAGATATTAAAGAGCGGAGTGAGCGCCTCGCCCAGCTATGTTTGGGGCTCTCACTCCCTTACCCGGTGTGCGACCGCTTTGCACGTAGGTTGCGGAGCATCGCGACTCTTTCGATGTTTGGCGGTTGTCTTCCGGTGATGCGTTGGTCCCGAAGTGCACGTTACTAGCATTTCTGCCATTGTTCTCGATCTTTGGCACGTTCCTTCGTTGCAATTGGATATATATCTCCGTTTATACGCGCAGGCTTCTCCCGCCTATTCAGCGCTGTCCCACTCTCAGCACTCTCGTGGTCTCCTTGGCTTCTCTCTCCCGTGAGCGAGCTCTCTTCTCGAGTCTTTTCCATGTCCCATGGAGGTTGCCTTGCGAAATTCGGGCACACAAACGTGACCGGATAAGAGCGGAATTGCCTATGAGGAGAAGCTCACCTTAGGGAGCAGCAATGCCGAGTGTTTCGACAGAGGGTAGAGGGGGCGTTGTTTGGGCGGTTGCACAAAAGAGTGCTACGGTTGCACTGAAGGTTGCTTCTTCGTCTCCGACGAACTCTTCGAGGCAAAAAAGCTTGTATACGGGGTCGAGGTGGGACTGTTCGTGCGAGTTGCGCCACCAAAAGTGCGTAGGGGGCATATACCTGGGAAATGGATGTCTCTGAGTGGCC
>NW_026728935.1:402500-419366 GCF_030272615.1 Cryptomeria japonica
CTCCGAAGTGTGCTCCAAGGTGCGCACCTCTGGTGTGCTCCAAAGCTCTCTCTAGCTGCGTGCACCTGCCCCGGCCGCGCACCCGGCCCCGCCCAGCTTCGCTCACCTGTCCCGGGCGTCTGGTGCGGAACCTTAGAGTAAGAAACATCACCGTGCACCTTGGCCAACGTGCGCGACTCGACCGAGCGCGCACTGGCCGAGGTGCACACCGATTTCACCTGGGTGCGCGCGCAGCACCTCGGGCGCACCGGGGTGCGCGCACAACGCCCGGGTTGCACCGTGGCCTGTGTGCTCGGGGCGCCTCGGGTGCGCGCTCGGTGTCGCCCCCGCGCGCGCGGTAGTGCGGGCAGCGCACCCCGGCCCGGCCCGGCCCCGACGAGAACGCAAACGGGCAAAAGGTTTATTCAAATAGCATTGCGACGCCCGGCGAAAAACTAAAAAAGGGTGCAACACCGGGACTTCCCGGGAGGTCACCCATCCCAGTACTACTCCGGCCCAAGCGCGCTTAACTGCGGAGTTCTGATGGGATCCGGTGCACTAACGCTGGTATGATCGCACCCGTTATGAGCTTGTCGCAGTGTGTACTTAGCAAACCGCGACCCACGTGCGAATCCACCCCGGCCACCCACCCCCGTCGAGGTGCACACCCTCCCTCGCGAAGTGCGCCCCGTTCGCCAAGTGTGAGCCCTGCCCGGGTGCGCGCACCTTGCTAGGGCGTCGGGTGTGCACCCGGCCCGGCCTACGTGCGTGCACCTGGACGGGGCGTCGTGTGCGTGCAGTGTCCCGTCTGCAACGCGGTGCCCACACACCACCTCGGGCGCAACGACCTGCGCTCACATGTGGGCCGAGTGCACCTTGGTGCATGTTCGGGGCGCCTCGGGTGCACGCTCGATCTTGCCCCGGTGCACCAAGGCGCTCGGTTTGCCCCGGGTGCGCACTTGGTGCAAGGTGGGCACCCAAAATAGGGATCAAGCACCAAAACACAAGTTTCGGGATGCAAAATGGGACCCAAGGACCACAAATGCGTTCCAAGACCCATGATGGGTCCACGAGAACAAAAATGTGTTCCGAGACTTAATAAACAAATATTGGGTTTTAGGAGAAGAAACATGCTCTGATGCCCAAAACGAGAATCGACCCCGAAAAGGCCACAGGCCAAAAGTGGGATGCGAGACAAAAAAAAATGGGACCCGAGGACCAAAATTGGGTTCCCAGGTCGAAGACAGGGCAACCGGACAAGAAACGACCTCTAAGGCTCGAAATGAGTCCCGACGACTAAAACTTGACAAGAAGCACCCATCAGGCACCCAACTCGACACCCATGGGATGCCGACCCACCCGGGCTTCCACCTAGCACACCTTGGCACCCACCCACCCTCGCACCCAACCTCGCACCCAACTTAGCACCTTTGAACCCACATTGGCACTCACCCTGACCCTGGCACCTTGGAACCCACATTGGCACTCACCTTGACCCTGGCACCCACCTTTGCACTCACCTTGGGACCCACCCTGGCTCCCACCTCGGCACCCACCCAGACACCCACCTTGGTTCCTTGGCACCCACCTTGGATCCTTGGCACCCACCCCGACACCCACCTTGGCACGCAACTTGGCTACTTGCCACCCACCTTGGCTCCTTGACGCCCACCCCGACAACCACCCCGTGACCTACCCTGGCTAGGGTTGGTGCACACCCACCCTGGTGCCCACCTTGGCACCCACCCCATGACCCACCTTGGCACGCACCTTAGTACCCACCCCGTTACCCACCCTAGGACCCACCCCGTGACCCACCTTGGCCAGGGTGGGTGCCTTGGTGCGCACAACTTGCCTGGGCTGCACACCAGGGCGGGCTCAAGATGGCACCCGCGTTCCGTTTTTTTCACTATCTTTCAAAACGGAAATTTTAAAATCTCGTTTTTTTTTTTTTTTTGCCTTTTCTGGAAATTAGTGAAGGCAGCGCATCAAAGGTGCGCAATGCTGGTGCGAACCCGGGAGCGCTCCGATGTGTGCTCCAAGGTGCGGCGTGCACGAAGTCCGAGCCCGGCTTGCCCCGGGTGCGCACCTCGCGTGCACCTTCGCCGGGGTGAGCACCTTGGCTGGGTTGCGCGCCCTGGTGCGCACCAAGGAGCGCTCTGAAGTGTGCTCCAAGGTGCGGCGTGCACGAAGTCGGAGCTCGGTTTGCCCCGGGTGTGCACCTCGGGTGCGCACCTCGCGTGCACCTTCGCTGCGGTGGGCACCTTGGCTGGGTTGCGCGCCTTGGTGGGCACCATGCAGTGCACGAAGTCGGAGCCCGGTTTGCCCCGGGCGCGCACCTCCGCCAGGGTGGGCACCTTGGTGCGCACAACTTGCCTGGGCTGCGCACCAGGAAGGGCTCAAGATGGCACCCGCGTTCCGTTTTTTTCACTATCTTTCAGAACGGAAATTTTAAAATATCGTTTTTTTTTGCCTTTTCTGGAAATTAGTGAAGGCAGCGCATCAAAGGTGCGCAACGCTGGTGCGAACCTGGGAGCGCTCCGATGTGTGCTCCAAGGTGCGGCGTGCACGAAGTCGGAGCCCGGTTTGCCCCGGGTGCGCCCTGGTGGGCACCATGGTGCGCACCAAGGAGCGCTCCGAAGTGTGCTCCAAGGTGCGGCCTGCACGAAGTCGGAGCCCGGTTTGCCCCGGGTGTGCACCGCGGGTGGGCACCTTGGTGCGCATGCCTTGCCTGGGCTGCGCACCAGGGCGGGCTCAAGATGGCACCCGCGTTCCGTTTTTTTCACTATCTTTCAAAACGGAAATTTTAAAATCTCATTTTTTTTTGCCTTTTCTGGAAATTAGTGAAGGCAGCGCATCAAAGGTGCGCACCTCGCTGCCCACCACGGTGCGCAACGCCGGTGGGCACCCGGGAGTGCTTCGAAGTGTGCTCCAAGGTGCTGCGTGCACGTTGTCGGAGCCCGGTTTGCCCCGGGTGCGCACCTCGCGTGCACCTTCGTCGGGGTGGGCACCTTGGCTGGGTTTGCCCCGGCTGCGCTCCGAAGCGGGGTTATTGGAGCGCCGCCTCTTTTTTTGTCGGAGCGTTTGGTGGGGTTTCTCGCATTGGCTCTTCCCAGGCCCGGTTGCCACCCTGGCGCGCACGAAGTCGGAAGTAGGGTTAATTGCCCGGGTGCGCACCTTTGCCAGGGTGGGCACCTTACCTGGGCTGTGCACCCGGGCGGGCTCAAGATGGCACCCGCGTTCCGTTTTTTTCACTATCTTTCAAAACGGAAATTTTAAAATCTCCTCTTTTTTTTGCCTTTTCTGGAAATTAGTGAAGGCAGCGCATCAAAGGTGCGCACCTCGCTGCCCACCTTGGTGTGCTCTGAGGTGCGCACCCGGGAGCGCTACGAAGTGTGCTCCAAGGTGCGGCGTGCACGTTGTCGGAGCCCGGTTTGCCCCGGGTGCGCACCTCGCCTGCACCTTGGCCGGGGTGGGCACCCTGGCTGGGTTTGCCCAGGGTGCGCTCCGAAGCGGGGTTACTGGAGCGCCCCCTCTTTTTTTGTCAGAGCGTTTGGTGGGGTTTCTCGCATTGGCTCTTCCCAGGCCCGGTTGTTGGGTGCGCTCCCACCCTGGCGCGCGCGAAGTTGGAAGTTGGGTTAATTGCCCGGGCGCGCACCTTCGCCAGGGTGGGCACCTTGGTGCGCACACCTTGGCTGGGCTGCGCACCAGGGCGGGCTCAAGATGGCACCAGCATTCCCTTTTTCTCACTATCTTTCAAAACGGAAATTTTAAAATCTCGTTTTCTTTTGCCTTTTATGGAAATTAGTGAAGGCATCGCATCAAAGGTGCGCACCTCGCTGCCCACCTTGGTGTGCTCCGAGGTGCCCACCACGGTGCGCTCCGAGGTGCCCACCACGGTGCGCAACGCCGGTGCGAACCCGGGAGCGCCCCGATGTGTGCTCCAAGGTGCGGCGTGCACGAAGCCGGACCCCGGTTTGCCCCGGGTGCGCACCTCGCGTGCACCTTGGTGCGCACACCTTGGCTGGGTTGCGCGGCCTGGTGGGCACCATGGTGCGCACCAAGGAGCGCTCCGAAGTGTGCTCCAAGGTGCGGCGTGCACGAAGTCCTAGCCCGGTTTGCCCCGGGTGCGCACCTTCGCCGCGGTGGGCACCATGGCGTGCACGAAGTCGGAGCCCGGTTTGCCCCGGGTGCGCACCTCGCGTGCACCTTCGCCGGGGTGGGCACCTCGGCTGGGTTGCGCGCCCTGGTGCGCACCAAGGAGCGCTCCGAAGTGTGCTCCAAGGTGCGGCGTGCACGAAGTCGGAGCCCGGTTTGCCCCGGGTGCGCACCTTCGCCGCGGTGGGCACCCTGGTGCGCACCATGGCGTGCACGAAGTCGGAGCCCGGTTTGCCCCGGGTGCGCACCTCGCGTGCACCTTCGGCGGGGTTGCGCGCCCTGGTGCGCACCAAGGAGCGCTCCGAAGTGTGCTCCAAGGTGCGGCGTGCACGAAGTCGGAGCCCGGTTTGCCCCGGGTGCGCACCTCGCGTGCACCTTCGGCGGGGTTGCGCGCCCTGGTGGGCACCATGGTGCGCACCAAGGAGCGCTCCGAAGTGTGCTCCAAGGTGCGGCGTGCACGAAGTCGGAGCCCGGTTTGCCCCGGGTGCGCACCTCGCGTGCACCTTCGCCGCGGTGGGCACCATGGCGTGCACGAAGTCGGAGCCCGGTTTGCCCCGGGTGCGCACCTCGCGTGCACCTTCGCCGGGGTGGGCACCTCGGCTGGGTTGCGCGCCCTGGTGCGCACCAAGGAGCGCTCCGAAGTGTGCTCCAAGGTGCGGCGTGCACGAAGTCGGAGCCCGGTTTGCCCCGGGTGCGCACCTCGCGTGCACCTTCGCCGCGGTGGGCACCATGGCGTGCACGAAGTCGGAGCCCGGTTTGCCTCGGGTGCGCACCCCGCGTGCACCTTCGCCGGGGTGGGCACCTCGGCTGGGTTGCGCGCCCTGGTGCGCACCAAGGAGCGCTCCGAAGTGTGCTCCAAGGTGCGGCGTGCACGAAGTCGGAGCCCGGTTTGCCCCGGGTGCGCACCTCGCGTGCACCTTCGCCGCGGTGGGCACCTTGGCTGGGTTGGGCACCATTGAGCGCTCCGAAGTGTGCTCCAAGGTGCGCACCATGGCCCTCCAAGGTGCGCAGCATGGCGTGCACGAAGTCGGAGCCCGGTTTGCCCCGGGTGCGCACCTCGCGTGCACCTTCGCCAGGGTGGGCACCTCGGTGCGCACACCTTCTCAATGTTTTCTTGCCTTTTCTGGAAATTGGTGAAGGCAGCGCATCAAAGGTGCGCACCTCGGTGTGCTCCGAGGTGCGAACCCGAGAGCGCTCCGAGGTGCCCACGAAGTCGAAAGTCGGGTTAATTGCATTGTTTTCCCCGGGTGCGCTCCGAGGTGCGCAACATCGGTGCGCACCAAGGAGGGCTCCGAAGTGTGCTCCAAGGTGCGCACGATTCGGAGCTCGGTTTGCCCGGGGTGCGCACACCTTGGCTGGGTTGCGCACCCTTTGTGCGCTCCAAGGTGCGCACGAAGTCGGAGCTCGGTTTGCCCCGGGTGCGCACCTTCGCCAGGGTGCGCACCTTGATGCGCACGCCTTGGCTGGGCTGCGCACCTTGGTGGGCGCCATGGTGCGCACCTTTCGTGCGCTCCAAGGTGCGCACGAAGTCGGAGCTCGGTTTGCCCCGGGTGCGCACCTTGGTGGGCGCCATGGTGCACTCCGAGGTGCCCAAGATTGGTGCGCAACAAGGAGCGCTCCGAAGTGCGCTCCAAGGTGCGCAGGTGCGCGCGAAGTCGAAAGTTGGGTTAATTGTCCGGTTTGCCTCGGGTGCGCACCTTGCGTGCACCTTCGCCAGGGTGGGCGCCTTGGTGCGCACACCTTGGCTGGGCTGCGCACCCGGGCGCGCACACCTTGGCACCCGCGTTTCCTTCATTTTAAATTTTTTTTTTTTACAATCTCTCAAGTGGGAAATTCTATAATCTCAACTTTTTTTGCCTTTTCAGGAAACTTTTGAATGGAGCGCATCATTGGTGCGCTCCGAAGTGTGCTCCAAGGTGCGCACCTCTGGTGTGCTCCAAAGCTCTCTCCAGCTGCGTGCACCTGCCCCGGCCGCGCACCCGGCCCCGCCCAGCTTCGCTCACCTGTCCCGGGCGTCTGGTGCGGAACCTTAGAGTAAGAAACATCACCGTGCACCTTGGCCAACGTGCGCGACTCGACCGAGCGCGCACTGGCCGAGGTGCACACCGATTTCACCTGGGTGCGCGCGCAGCACCTCGGGCGCACCGGGGTGCGCGCACAACGCCCGGGTTGCACCGTGGCCTGTGTGCTCGGGGCGCCTCGGGTGCGCGCTCGGTGTCGCCCCCCGCGCGCGCGGTAGTGCGGGCAGCGCACCCCGGCCCGGCCCGGCCCCGACGAGAACGCAAACGGGCAAAAGGTTTATTCAAATAGCATTGCGACGCCCGGCGAAAAACTAAGAAAGGGTGCAACACCGGGACTTCCCGGGAGGTCACCCATCCTAGTACTACTCCGGCCCAAGCGCGCTTAACTGCGGAGTTCTGATGGGATCCGGTGCACTAACGCTGGTATGATCGCACCCGTTATGAGCTTGTCGCAGTGTGTACTTAGCAAACCGCGACCCACGTGCGAATCCACCCCGGCCACCCACCCCCGTCGAGGTGCACACCCTCCCTCGCGAAGTGCGCCCCGTTCGCCAAGTGTGAGCCCTGCCCGGGTGCGCGCACCTTGCTAGGGCGTCGGGTGTGCACCCGGCCCGGCCTACGTGCGTGCACCTGGACGGGGCGTCGTGTGCGTGCAGTGTCCCGTCTGCAACGCGGTGCCCACACACCACCTCGGGCGCAACGACCTGCGCTCACATGTGGGCCGAGTGCACCTTGGTGCATGTTCGGGGCGCCTCGGGTGCACGCTCGATCTTGCCCCGGTGCACCAAGGCGCTCGGTTTGCCCCGGGTGCGCACTTGGTGCAAGGTGGGCACCCAAAATAGGGATCAAGCACCAAAACACAAGTTTCGGGATGCAAAATGGGACCCAAGGACCACAAATGCGTTCCAAGACCCATGATGGGTCCACGAGAACAAAAATGTGTTCCGAGACTTAATAAACAAATATTGGGTTTTAGGAGAAGAAACATGCTCTGATGCCCAAAACGAGAATCGACCCCGAAAAGGCCACAGGCCAAAAGTGGGATGCGAGACAAAAAAAAATGGGACCCGAGGACCAAAATTGGGTTCCCAGGTCGAAGACAGGGCAACCGGACAAGAAACGACCTCTAAGGCTCGAAATGAGTCCCGACGACTAAAACTTGACAAGAAGCACCCATCAGGCACCCAACTCGACACCCATGGGATGCCGACCCACCCGGGCTTCCACCTAGCACACCTTGGCACCCACCCACCCTCGCACCCAACCTCGCACCCAACTTAGCACCTTTGAACCCACATTGGCACTCACCCTGACCCTGGCACCTTGGAACCCACATTGGCACTCACCTTGACCCTGGCACCCACCTTTGCACTCACCTTGGGACCCACCCTGGCTCCCACCTCGGCACCCACCCAGACACCCACCTTGGTTCCTTGGCACCCACCTTGGATCCTTGGCACCCACCCCGACACCCACCTTGGCACGCAACTTGGCTACTTGCCACCCACCTTGGCTCCTTGACGCCCACCCCGACAACCACCCCGTGACCTACCCTGGCTAGGGTTGGTGCACACCCACCCTGGTGCCCACCTTGGCACCCACCCCATGACCCACCTTGGCACGCACCTTAGTACCCACCCTGTTACCCACCCTAGGACCCACCCCGTGACCCACCTTGGCCAGGGTGGGTGCACCCACCCTGGTGCCCACCTTGGCACCCACCCATCCTAGCACCCAGCCTGTGACCGGGCTTGGAACCCAACCTTGCACCCGTCTTGGCCAGTGTGGGTGCGCACCCATCCTGGCACCCACGTTGTGACACACCCTTTAACCCACGCACCCTAGCAGCCACGTTGGCACCCACCTTGGAACACAACCTAGCAACTTGGCACCCACCCCGTGACCCACCTTGGCATCCACCATAGCAGTCGCCCACTTGGCACCCACCTTGGAACCCAAGTTGGCACCCACCTCGGCACCCACCTTGACACTTGTGGACCCACCTTGCCACTCACCCTAGCATCGACCCATCCTAGCACCCACCCTGGCACCTTTGCACCCTAGCACTCACCCATCCTAGCACCTAACCTGTGACCCACCTTGACACTCACCCTCGCACCCACCTTGGAACCCAACCTAGCACCCACCCACCCTGACACCAACCCTAGCACCTACCCACCCTTGCACCCACCCTGTGACCCATCTTGGCACCCACCCATCCTACCACTCAACCTATCACCCACCTTCTCACCCACCTTGGCATCCACCTTAGCACCCACCCACACTGGCACCTTGGCACCCACCTCGGGCAAGGTGGGTGCACACCCACCCTGACACCCAATTTAGAACCAACCGAGCATGTTACCCACCTTGGCACCCACATTGCAGCCCACCCTAGTACCCACCCTATGACCCACATTGGCATCCACACCCTAGCACCCAGGCACCTCGACACCCGCCTTGACACGCACCCTAGCACTAAACCTGTGACCCACCTTGGAACTCACCCTAGAACCCACCCACCCTGTGAACCACCTTGGCATCCACCTTAGCACCCACCCACCTTGGCACCCACTCTAGCACTCACCCATCCTAACACCCAACTTGTTACCCACCTTGGCACCCGCCCTCGCGTCCACCTTGAAACCCACCCTAGCACCCACCCACGCAGGAGCCCACCTTGGCACCCAACCTAACACCCACGCATCCTGGCACCCAACTTGTGACCCACCTTGGAACCCACCCTAGTACCCACCTTTGAACCCACTATATCACCAACCCACCTTGGCACCCACCCTATGACCCTCTTTGGAATCCACCCTAGCACGCACCCACCCTGGCACCCACCATGGAGCGCACCCTAGCACCCACCCACCTCGGCACGCACCTCAACACCCACCTTGGTGTGCGCACTGCGCCAACCTCTCAAAGACCCTATGTGGTGCGCTCCAAAGTGTACACCTTTGGTGCGCTCCAAGGTGCGCACCTTTGGTGCACACCGAGGTGCACACCAAAGTGTGCACCGAGGTGAGCACCAAAGTGCACTCCAAGGTGCACACCAAGGCGTGCACCTTTGGTGCGGTCAATGCAAACGAATTCGGAAGTTGGGGTCGATGTCCTAATCGCTGCTGCAGACTACACGTATGAGAATCGGACAAATAGCTTTATATAGGGGAGGTGTTGCGTTTGATGGGTCGACTCCCCTGGTTGTGTGCACTGCACCAACTTCAAAGACCCTGTCTTGTTTAAGAAGTCAAAAGTTGGGGTGGATGTCCTAATCATTGCTGCAGTCTACGCATGTATGAGAATCAGACAAATAGCTTATATAGGGGAGGTGTTGCATTCGGTGGGTTGACTCCCCTGGTTGTGCGCACTGCGCCAACCTCAAAGACCCCGCATAGCAGAAGAAGTCGGAAGTCGGATTTTGGTGAGCACCAAGGCGTGCACCTTTGGTGCGGTCAACGCAGACGAATTCAGAAGTTGGGGTGGATGTCCTAATCGTTGTTGCAGGCTACACATGTATGAGAATCAGACAAATAGCTTATATAGGGGAGGTGTTGGGTTTGATGGGTCAACTCCCTTGGTTGTGCGCATTACGCCAACCTCAAAGACCTTGTTTTCGTTAAGAAGTCAAAAGTTGGGGTCAATGTCCTAATGGCTCCTGTAGGCTACACATGTATGAGAATCGGACAAATAGCTTATATAGGGGAGGTGTTGGGTTTGATGGGTCGACTCCCCTGGTTGTGCGCATTACGTCAACCTCAAAGACCTTGTTTTCGTTAAGAAGTCAAAAGTTGGGGTCGATGTCCTAATTGCTCCTGTAGACTACACATGTATGAGAATCAGACAAATAGCTTATATAGGGGAGGTGTTGGGTTTGATGGGTTGACTCCCCTAGTTGTTCGCATTACACCAACCTCAAAGACCTTGTTTTCGTTTAGAAGCCGAAAGTTGGGGTCGATGTCCTAATTGCTCCTGCAGGCTACGCATGTATGAGAATCAGACAAATAGCTTATATAGGGGAGGTGTTGGGTTTGATGGGTCGACTCCCCTGGTTGTGCGCATTGCGCCAACCTCAAAGACCCTGCATTGCGGATGAAGTCGAAAGTCAGAGTTTGGTGTGCTACAAGGTGTGGTCGAAGGTGCTCACCTAGGTGTGCACCTTTGGAGCGCAGGAAAAGTGCCCTCCAAAAGTGCGCACCTTTGGAGTGCACAAAAGTGCCCTCCAAAAGTGCGCACCTTTGGAGCGCACAAAAGTGCCCTCCAAAAAGTGCCCTCCAAAAGTGCGCACCTTTGGAGCGCACAAAAGTGCCCTCCAAAAAGTGCCCTCCAAAAGTGCGCACCTTTGGAGTGCAGAAAAGTGCCCTCCAAAAAGTGCCCTCCAAAAGTGTGCACCTTTGGAGTGCACAAAAGTGCCCTCCAAAAGTGCGCACCTTTGGAGCGCAGAAAAGTGCCCTCCAAAAAGTGCCCTCCAAAAGTGCGCACCTTTGGAGCGCAGAAAAGTGCCCTCCAAAAAGTGCCCTCCAAAAGTGCGCACCTTTGGAGCGCAGAAAAGTGCCCTCCAAAAAGTGCCCTCCAAAAGTGCGCACCTTTGGAGCGCAGAAAAGTGCCCTCCAAAAAGTGCCCTCCAAAAGTGCGCACCTTTGGAGCGCACAAAAGTGCCCTCCAAAAAGTGCCCTCCAAAAGTGCGCACCTTTGGAGCGCACAAAAGTGCCCTCCAAAAGTGCGCACCTTTGGAGCGCACAAAAGTGCCCTCCAAAAGTGCGCACTTTTGGTGCGCACCAAGGCGCTGGTTCGGTCGTTGCAGGCGAGTTCGGAAGTTGGGGTCGATGTCCTGAGCGGAGGTGCAAACTACACAGGTGTCGGAATCGGACAAATAGCTTATATAGGGGAGGTGTATGCTTCGATGGGTCGACTCCCCAGGTTGAGCGCACCGCGCCAACCTCAAAGACCCTACGGTATGGATGAAGTCGGAAGTTGGGTCCGATGACCGATTCGATTAGTAGGTATGCTCATGAGGTCGGAATTTGGGTCCGATGACCTGCCATGTGCAGGAAGGCGAATGTTGGCACTGTGCGTTGCAAGGTGCACACCAAGGTGCTGGTGCGGTCTTTTTAGTCGAGTTCGGAAGTTGGGGTCGATGTCCTGATCGGAGGTGCAAGCTACACAGGTGTGGGAATCGGACAAATAGCTTATATAGGGGAGGTGTATGCTTCGTTGGGTCGACTCCCCGGGTTGAGCGCACCGCGCCAACCTCAAAGACCCTACGGTATGGATGAAGTCGGAAGTTGGGTCCGATGACCGATTCGATATGTAGGCATACTCGCGAGGTCGGAATTTGGGTCCGATGACCTGCCATGTGCAGGAAGGCGAATGTTGGCACTGTGCGTTGCAAGGTGCGCACCAAGGCGCTGGTTCGGTCGTTGCAGGCGAGTTCGGAAGTTGGGGTCGATGTCCTGATCGGAGGTGCAAACTACACAGGTGTGGGAATCGGACAAATAGCTTATATAGGGGAGGTGTATGCTTCGTTGGGTCGACTCCCCGGGTTGAGCGCACCGCGCCAACCTCAAAGACCCTACGGTATGGATGAAGTCGGAAGTTGTGTCCGATGACCGATTCGATATGTAGGCATACTCGCGAGGTCGGAATTTGGGTCCGATGACCTGCCATGTGCAGGAAGGCGAATGTTGGGACTGTGCGTCGCAAGGTGCGCACCAAGGCGCTGGTGCCGTCGTTGCAGTCGAGTTCGGAAGTTGGGGTCGATGTCCTGGTCAGAGGTGCAAACTACACAGGTGTGGGAATCGGACAAATAGCTTATATAGGGGAGGTGTATGCTTCGATGGGTCGACTCCCCGGGTTGAGCGCACCGCGCCAACCTCAAAGACCCTACAGTATGGATGAAGTCGGAAGTTGGGTCCGATGACCGATTCGATACGTAGGCATATTGGCGAGGTCTGAATTTGTGTCCGATGACCTGCCATGCGCAGGAAGGCGGAATTTGGGTCCGATGACCGAGTTGATGGCGTGCCATGCGCAGAAAGGCGGAATTTGGGTCCGATGACCGAGTTGATGTTGATGGCCCGCCATGCACAGGAAGGCGGAATTTGGGTCCGATGACCGATTTGAAGGCGTGCCATGCGCAGAAAGGCGGAGTTTGGGTCCGATGACCGAGTTGATATTGATGGCCCGCCATGCGCAGGAAGGCGGAATTTGGGTCCGATGACCTGACATACGCATGGAGTCCGACTCGGGGGCCGATGTTCGATTCGATGACTTGCATTGTGGGTAAAGTCGGAAGTTGTGGTCTTTGACCCGATTCGATGACCAGACTTCGGCTGCTTGAGAATCGGACAAATAACTTATATAGGGGAGGTAGTGTTCTCGAGCATCCTCCCCCCGTGCCCGTTTATGTCGATTGATGCTGGTGCTCGACTGGTTGGAGCGCTCGGATGCAAAAATCTTGCACCAGGATTTATCGATTGTGATGGACACGGCAAGTCTCCTGATTGCTATGCAGGAGCTCATCGTGAATCTCTATGCGGCCTTGGTATGGACTCGACCTGCGGAATGGTTCGGCAATGGTAGTCGCTCCAACACGTCCTTGCAATGGCCACAGAGGTGATTCGACTAGAGCTCCAGTCTAGCTTTTGGGTTGCTTGGCGGACTGGTATAGCCGCGATCGAGTTCCGGCCATGAACGTTTTAGATAGCTCTTGGGCTTTCTGGGACGGAAGTCGGAAGTTTGGGCTGTTGTCCGATTTGATGACCATTCTTCGGATGTGTGAGAATCGGACAAATAACTTATATAGGGGACTGTGTTGTCTCACGCAGCCCCCTCCGTGCCCCTCTATCTCGACCGATGTTGGTGCTTGAAAGGGTTGGGATCGCTCGGATTTATAAACGTGCACCACCATTTGTCGAGTGTGAGGGACGCGGCAGGTCTCCTAAATGCTATACGGGCGCTCTCTGAGAATCTCTATCCGGCCTCGACACAGACTAGTCTTGCTGAATGGTTTGGCACTGGTAGTCGATCCAACACGTCGTTGTTGTGGCCGCCTAGGCGATTCGATTCGAGCCCCCGTCTAGCTTTTGGGTTGCTTGGCGGATTTTGCCCTATCCGCAAGTGAGCTCGGTCCCTAAACGTTCGAGAAACCCGATTGCTATGCGCCGACTCTCTTTCTTGCGAGCCTCCATCTAGCTTTTGGGTCTCTACGGAACGGAAGTCGGAATCTGGGACCGTTGTTTGATTCGACGAGGCAGACTACGGTTGTGCGAGAATCGGACAAATAACTTATATAGGGGAGGTGTTGACTGGAGCATTCTCCCCCGTGCCCCTCTAACTCGACCAATGCTGGCGCTCGAACGGTGGTAGCGCTCGGATTTTCGTTGAGCGCCAGCATTGGTCGATTTAGAGGGGCATGCGAGATTCCCGAATGCTATGCGAGGGCTCTAACGGAAATGTCTATTGGTTTCGGTATGGATGCAATTGCGAGTGGTTCGGCAAAGGTAGTCGTTCCGATGCGTCCATGTCGTGGCCAAATCGATAATTCGATTTGAGCCCTCGTATAGCATTTGGGTCTCTCGATGTGATTCCGCATTCCAGTCCCTTTGGGCACTGCTTGAGCCGCATCCCAGGGGGTTCCCTTCCCAATAATCTGCCTCGCAACCCGATTGCTATGCGGTGAGGCTCCTCGGCCGCCTCGGAACTATCTGTGTATCAGACGCATCGCGGGATAAGGGGTTGGCAACGGTAGTCGCCCCAAGCGCGTCCGATGCTTGGACCATTCCGAGGCGGCCCTGAAGCCTCTTCCGTCTAGCCGTTGGGTCCTTCTCGCCGCATCCCTTGCCTCGCACCCCGATTGCTATGCGGTGAGGCTCCTCGGCCGCCTTGGAACTATCTGTGTATCAGACGCATCGCGGGATAAGGGGTTGTCACTGGTAGTCGCCCCAAGCGCGTCCGATGCTTGGACCATTCCGAGGCGGCCCTGAAGCCTCTTCCGTCTAGCCGTTGGGTCCTTCTCGCCGCATCCCTCGACTCGCACCCCGATTGCTATGCGGTGAGGCTCCTCGGCCGCCTTGGAACTATCTGTGTATCGGACGCGTCGCGGGATAAGGGGTTGTCACTGGTAGTCGCCCCAAGCGCGTCCGATGCTTGGACCATTCCGAGGCGGCCCTGAAGCCTCTTCCGTCTAGCCGTTGGGTCCTTCTCGCCGCATCCCTCGCCTCGCACCCCGATTGCTATGCGGTGAGGCTCCTCGGCCGCCTTGGAACTATCTGTGTATCGGACGCGTCGCGGGATAAGGGGTTGTCACTGGTAGTCGCCCCAAGCGCGTGCGATGCATGGACCATTCCCAGGCGGCCCTGAAGCCTCTTCCGTCTAGCCGTTGGGTCCTTCTCGCCGCATCCCTCGCCTCGCACCCCGATTGCTATGCGGTGAGGCTCCTCGGCCGCCTTGGAACTATCTGTGTATCGGACGCGTCGCGGGATAAGGGGTTGTCACTGGTAGTCGCCCCAAGCGCGTCCGATGCTTGGACCATTCCGAGGCGGCCCTGAAGCCTCTTCCGTCTAGCCGTTGGGTCCTTCTCGCCGCATCCCTCGCCTCGCACCCCGATTGCTATGCGGTGAGGCTCCTCGGCCGCCTTGGAACTATCTGTGTATCGGACGCGTCGCGGGATAAGGGGTTGTCACTGGTAGTCGCCCCAAGCGCGTCCGATGCTTGGACCATTCCGAGGCGGCCCTGAAGCCTCTTCCGTCTAGCCGTTGGGTCCTTCTCGCCGCATCCCTCGCCTCGCACCCCGATTGCTATGCGGTGAGGCTCCTCGGCCGCCTTGGAACTATCTGTGTATCGGACGCGTCGCGGGATAAGGGGTTGTCACTGGTAGTCGCCCCAAGCGCGTCCGATGCTTGGACCATTCCGAGGCGGCCCTGAAGCCTCTTCCGTCTAGCCGTTGGGTCCTTCTCGCCGCATCCCTCGCCTCGCACCCCGATTGCTATGCGGTGAGGCTCCTCGGCCGCCTTGGAACTATCTGTGTATCGGACGCATCGCGGGATAAGGGGTTGTCACTGGTAGTCGCCCCAAGCGCGTCCGATGCTTGGACCATTCCGAGGCGGCCCTGAAGCCTCTTCCGTCTAGCCGTTGGGTCCTTCTCGCCGCATCCCTCGCCTCGCACCCCGATTGCTATGCGGTGAGGCTCCTCGGCCGCCTTGGAACTATCTGTGTATCGGACGCGTCGCGGGATAAGGGGTTGTCACTGGTAGTCGCCCCAAGCGCGTCCGATGCTTGGACCATTCCGAGGCGGCCCTGAAGCCTCTTCCGTCTAGCCGTTGGGTCCTTCTCGCCGCATCCCTCGCCTCGCACCCCGATTGCTATGCGGTGAGGCTCCTCGGCCGCCTTGGAACTATCTGTGTATCGGACGCGTCGCGGGATAAGGGGTTGTCACTGGTAGTCGCCCCAAGCGCGTCCGATGCTTGGACCATTCCGAGGCGGACCTGAAGCCTCTTCCGTCTAGCCGTTGGGTCCTTCTCGCCGCATCCCTCGCCTCGCACCCCGATTGCTATGCGGTGAGGCTCCTCGGCCGCCTTGGAACTATCTGTGTATCGGACGCGTCGCGGGATAAGGGGTTGTCACTGGTAGTCGCCCCAAGCGCGTCCGATGCTTGGACCATTCCGAGGCGGCCCTGAAGCCTCTTCCGTCTAGCCGTTGGGTCCTTCTTGCCGCATCCCTCGCCTCGCACCCCGATTGCTATGCGGTGAGGCTCCTCGGCCGCCTTGGAACTATCTGTGTATCGGACGCGTCGCGGGATAAGGGGTTGTCACTGGTAGTCGCCCCAAGCGCGTCCGATGCTTGGACCATTCCGAGGCGGCCCTGAAGCCTCTTCCGTCTAGCCGTTGGGTCCTTCTCGCCGCATCCCTCGCCTCGCACCCCGATTGCTATGCGGTGAGGCTCCTCGGCCGCCTTGGAACTATCTGTGTATCGGACGCATCGCGGGATAAGGGGTTGTCACTGGTAGTCGCCCCAAGCGCGTCCGATGCTTGGACCATTCCGAGGCGGCCCTGAAGCCTCTTCCGTCTAGCCGTTGGGTCCTTCTCGCCGCATCCCTCGCCTCGCACCCCGATTGCTATGCGGTGAGGCTCCTCGGCCGCCTTGGAACTATCTGTGTATCGGACGCGTCGCGGGATAAGGGGTTGTCACTGGTAGTCGCCCCAAGCGCGTCCGATGCTTGGACCATTCCGAGGCGGACCTGAAGCCTCTTCCGTCTAGCCGTTGGGTCCTTCTCGCCGCATCCCTCGCCTCGCACCCCGATTGCTATGCGGTGAGGCTCCTCGGCCGCCTTGGAACTATCTGTGTATCGGACGCGTCGCGGGATAAGGGGTTGTCACTGGTAGTCGCCCCAAGCGCGTCCGATGCTTGGACCATTCCGAGGCGGCCCTGAAGCCTCTTCCGTCTAGCCGTTGGGTCCTTCTCGCCGCATCCCTCGCCTCGCACCCCGATTGCTATGCGGTGAGGCTCCTCGGCCGCCTTGGAACTATCTGTGTATCGGACGCGTCGCGGGATAAGGGGTTGTCACTGGTAGTCGCCCCAAGCGCGTCCGATGCTTGGACCATTCCGAGGCGGACCTGAAGCCTCTTCCCTCTAGCCGTTGGGGCTTTCTCGCCGCATCCCTCGCCTCGCACCCCGATTGCTATTCGGTGAGGCTCCTCGGCCGCCT
>NW_026728936.1:0-40000 GCF_030272615.1 Cryptomeria japonica
TCTTCCGAGGCCCGGTTGCCACCCTGGCGCGCACGAAGTCGGAAGTAGGGTTAATTGCCCGGGTGCGCACCTTTGCCAGGGTGGCACCTTACCTGGGCTGCGCACCAGGGCGGGCTCAAGATGGCACGCGCGTTCCGTTTTTTTCACTATCTTTCAAAACGGAAATTTTAAAATCTCCTTTTTTTTTTGCCTTTTCTGGAAATTAGTGAAGGCAGCGCATCAAAGGTGCGCACCTCGCTGCCCACCTTGGTGTGCTCTGAGGTGCGCACCCGGGAGCGCTACGAAGTGTGCTCCAAGGTGCGGCGTGCACGTTGTCGGAGCCCGGTTTGCCCCGGGTGCGCACCTCGCCTGCACCTTGGCCGGGGTGGGCACCTTGGCTGGGTTTGCCCAGGGTGCGCTCCGAAGCGGGGTTACTGGAGCGCCCCCTCTTTTTTTGTCAGAGAGTTTGGTGGGGTTTCTCGCATTGGCTCTTCCCAGGCCCGGTTGTTGGGTGCGCTCCCACCCTGGCGCGCGCGAAGTTGGAAGTTGGGTTAATTGCCCGGGCGCGCACCTTCGCCAGGGTGGGCACCTTGGTGCGCAAACCTTGGCTGGGCTGCGCACCAGGGCGGGCTCAAGATGGCACCAGCATTCCCTTTTTCTCACTATCTTTCAAAACGGAAATTTTAAAATCTCGTTTTTTTTTTGCCTTTTATGGAAATTAGTGAAGGCATCGCATCAAAGGTGCGCACCTCGCTGCCCACCTTGGTGTGCTCCGAGGTGCCCACCACGGTGCGCAACGCCGGTGCGAACCCGGGAGCGCCCCGATGTGTGCTCCAAGGTGCGGCGTGCACGAAGTCGGACCCCGGTTTGCCCCGGGTGCGCACCTCGCGTGCACCTTGGTGCGCACACCTTGGCTGGGTTGCGCGGCCTGGTGGGCACCATGGTGCGCACCAAGGAGCGCTCCGAAGTGTGCTCCAAGGTGCGGCGTGCACGAAGTCGGAGCCCGGTTTGCCCCGGGTGCGCACCTTCGCCGCGGTGGGCACCATGGCGTGCACGAAGTCGGAGCCCGGTTTGCCCCGGGTGCGCACCTCGCGTGCACCTTCGCCGGGGTGGGCACCTCGGCTGGGTTGCGCGCCCTGGTGCGCACCAAGGAGCGCTCTGAAGTGTGCTCCAAGGTGCGGCGTGCACGAAGTCGGAGCCCGGTTTGCCCCGGGTGTGCACCTCGCGTGCACCTTCGCTGCGGTGGGCACCTTGGCTGGGTTGCGCGCCTTGGTGGGCACCATGCAGTGCACGAAGTCGGAGCCCGGTTTGCCCCGGGCGCGCACCTCCGCCAGGGTGGGCACCTTGGTGCGCACAACTTGCCTGGGCTGCGCACCAGGAAGGGCTCAAGATGGCACCCGCGTTCCGTTTTTTTCACTATCTTTCAGAACGGAAATTTTAAAATATCGTTTTTTTTTGCCTTTTCTGGAAATTAGTGAAGGCAGCGCATCAAAGGTGCGCAACGCTGGTGCGAACCTGGGAGCGCTCCGATGTGTGCTCCAAGGTGCGGCGTGCACGAAGTCGGACCCCGGTTTGCCCCGGGTGCGCACCTCGCGTGCACCTTGGTGCGCACACCTTGGCTGGGTTGCGCGCCCTGGTGGGCACCATGGTGCGCACCAAGGAGCGCTCCGAAGTGTGCTCCAAGGTGCGGCGTGCACGAAGTCGGAGCCCGGTTTGCCCCGGGTGCGCACCTCGCGTGCACCTTCGCCGCGGTGGGCACCATGGCGTGCACGAAGTCGGAGCCCGGTTTGCCCCGGGTGCGCACCTCGCGTGCACCTTCGCCGGGGTGGGCACCTTAGTGTGCAGACCTTGGCTGGGTTGCGCGCCCTGGTGGGCACCATGGTGCGCACCAAGGAGCGCTCCGAAGTGTGCTCCAAGGTGCGGCCTGCACGAAGTCGGAGCCCGGTTTGCCCCGGGTGTGCACCTCGGGTGGGCACCTTGGTGCGCATGCCTTGCCTGGGCTGCGCACCAGGGCGGGCTCAAGATGGCACCCGCGTTCCTTTTTTTTCACTATCTTTCAAAACGGAAATTTTAAAATCTCATTTTTTTTTGCCTTTTTCTGGAAATTAGTGAAGGCAGCGCATCAAAGGTGCGCACCTCGCTGCCCACCACGGTGCGCAACGCCGGTGGGCACCCGGGAGTGCTTCGAAGTGTGCTCCAAGGTGCTGCGTGCACGTTGTCGGAGCCCGGTTTGCCCCGGGTGCGCACCTCGCGTGCACCTTCGTCGGGGTGGGCACCTTGGCTGGGTTTGCCCCGGCTGCGCTCCGAAGCGGGGTTATTGGAGCGCCGCCTCTTTTTTTGTCGGAGCGTTTGGTGGGGTTTCTCGCATTGGCTCTTCCGAGGCCCGGTTGCCACCCTGGCGCGCACGAAGTCGGAAGTAGGGTTAATTGCCCGGGTGCGCACCTTTGCCAGGGTGGGCACCTTACCTGGGCTGCGCACCAGGGCGGGCTCAAGATGGCACGCGCGTTCCGTTTTTTTCACTATCTTTCAAAACGGAAATTTTAAAATCTCCTTTTTTTTTTGCCTTTTCTGGAAATTAGTGAAGGCAGCGCATCAAAGGTGCGCACCTCGCTGCCCACCTTGGTGTGCTCTGAGGTGCGCACCCGGGAGCGCTACGAAGTGTGCTCCAAGGTGCGGCGTGCACGTTGTCGGAGCCCGGTTTGCCCCGGGTGCGCACCTCGCCTGCACCTTGGCCGGGGTGGGCACCTTGGCTGGGTTTGCCCAGGGTGCGCTCCGAAGCGGGGTTACTGGAGCGCCCCCTCTTTTTTTGTCAGAGCGTTTGGTGGGGTTTCTCGCATTGGCTCTTCCCAGGCCCGGTTGTTGGGTGCGCTCCCACCCTGGCGCGCGCGAAGTTGGAAGTTGGGTTAATTGCCCGGGCGCGCACCTTCGCCAGGGTGGGCACCTTGGTGCGCACACCTTGGCTGGGCTGCGCACCAGGGCGGGCTCAAGATGGCACCAGCATTCCCTTTTTCTCACTATCTTTCAAAACGGAAATTTTAAAATCTCGTTTTTTTTTTGCCTTTTATGGAAATTAGTGAAGGCATCGCATCAAAGGTGCGCACCTCGCTGCCCACCTTGGTGTGCTCCGAGGTGCCCACCACGGTGCGCAACGCCGGTGCGAACCCGGGAGCGCCCCGATGTGTGCTCCAAGGTGCGGCGTGCACGAAGTCGGACCCCGGTTTGCCCCGGGTGCGCACCTCGCGTGCACCTTGGTGCGCACACCTTGGCTGGGTTGCGCGGCCTGGTGGGCACCATGGTGCGCACCAAGGAGCGCTCCGAAGTGTGCTCCAAGGTGCGGCGTGCACGAAGTCGGAGCCGCGGTTTGCCCCGGGTACGCACCTCGCGTGCACCTTCGCCGGGGTGGGCACCTCGGCTGGGTTGCGCGCCCTGGTGCGCACCAAGGAGCGCTCCGAAGTGTGCTCCAAGGTGCGGCGTGCACGAAGTCGGAGCCCGGTTTGCCCCGGGTGCGCACCTTCGCCGCGGTGCGCACCATGGCGTGCACGAAGTCGGAGCCCGGTTTGCCCCGGGTGCGCACCTCGCGTGCACCTTCGGCGGGGTTGCGCGCCCTGGTGGGCACCATGGTGCGCACCAAGGAGCGCTCCGAAGTGTGCTCCAAGGTGCGGCGTGCACGAAGTCGGAGCCCGGTTTGCCCCGGGTGCGCACCTCGCGTGCACCTTCGGCGGGGTTGCGCGCCCTGGTGGGCACCATGGTGCGCACCAAGGAGCGCTCCGAAGTGTGCTCCAAGGTGCGGCGTGCACGAAGTCGGAGCCCGGTTTGCCCCGGGTGCGCACCTCGCGTGCACCTTCGCCGCGGTGGGCACCATGGCGTGCACGAAGTCGGAGCCCGGTTTGCCCCGGGTGCGCACCTCGCGTGCACCTTCGCCGGGGTGGGCACCTCGGCTGGGTTGCGCGCCCTGGTGCGCACCAAGGAGCGCTCCGAAGTGTGCTCCAAGGTGCGGCGTGCACGAAGTCGGAGCCCGGTTTGCCCCGGGTGCGCACCTCGCGTGCACCTTCGCCAGGGTGGGCACCTCGGTGCGCACACCTTCTCAATGTTTTCTTGCCTTTTCTGGAAATTGGTGAAGGCAGCGCATCAAAGGTGCGCACCTCGGTGTGCTCCGAGGTGCGAACCCGAGAGCGCTCCGAGGTGCCCACGAAGTCGAAAGTCGGGTTAATTGCATTGTTTTCCCCGGGTGCGCTCCGAGGTGCGCAACATCGGCGCGCACCAAGGAGGGCTCCGAAGTGTGCTCCAAGGTGCGCACGATGGCGTGCACCTCTGGTGCGCACGATTCGGAGCTCGGTTTGACCGGGGTGCGCACACCTTGGCTGGGTTGCGCACCTTTTGTGCGCTCCAAGGTGCGCACGAAGTCGGAGCTCGGTTTGCCCCGGGTGCGCACCTTCGCCAGGGTGCGCACCTTGATGCGCACGCCTTGGCTGGGCTGCGCACCTTGGTGGGCGCCATGGTGCGCACCTTTCGTGCGCTCCAAGGTGCGCACGAAGTCGGAGCTCGGTTTGCCCCGGGTGCGCACCTTGGTGGGCGCCATGGTGCACTCCGAGGTGCCCAAGATTGGTGCGCACCAAGGAGCGCTCCGAAGTGCGCTCCAAGGTGCGCGCGAAGTCGAAAGTTGGGTTAATTGTCCGGTTTGCCTCGGGTGCGCACCTTGCGTGCACCTTCGCCAGGGTGGGCGCCTTGGTGCGCACACCTTGGCTGGGCTGCGCACACCTTGGCACCCGCGTTTCCTTCATTTTAAATTTTTTTTTTTTACAATCTCTCAAGTGGGAAATTCTATAATCTCAACTTTTTTTGCCTTTTCAGGAAACTTTTGAATGGAGCGCATCATTGGTGCGCTCCGAAGTGTGCTCCAAAGCTCTCTCCAGCTGCGTGCACCTGCCCCGGCCGCGCACCCGGCCCCGCCCAGCTTCGCTCACCTGTCCCGGGCGTCTGGTGCGGAACCTTAGAGTAAGAAACATCACCGTGCACCTTGGCCAACGTGCGCGACTCGACCGAGCGCGCACTGGCCGAGGTGCACACCGATTTCACCTGGGTGCGCGCGCAGCACCTCGGGCGCACCGGGGTGCGCGCACAACGCCCGGGTTGCACCGTGGCCTGTGTGCTCGGGGCGCCTCGGGTGCGCGCTCGGTGTCGCCCCCCGCGCGCGCGGTAGTGCGGGCAGCGCACCCCGGCCCGGCCCGGCCCCGACGAGAACGCAAACGGGCAAAAGGTTTATTCAAATAGCATTGCGACGCCCGGCGAAAAACTAAAAAAGGGTGCAACACCGGGACTTCCCGGGAGGTCACCCATCCCAGTACTACTCCGGCCCAAGCGCGCTTAACTGCGGAGTTCTGATGGGATCCGGTGCACTAACGCTGGTATGATCGCACCCGTTATGAGCTTGTCGCAGTGTGTACTTAGCAAACCGCGACCCACGTGCGAATCCACCCCGGCCACCCACCCCCGTCGAGGTGCACACCCTCCCTCGCGAAGTGCGCCCCGTTCGCCAAGTGTGAGCCCTGCCCGGGTGCGCGCACCTTGCTAGGGCGTCGGGTGTGCACCCGGCCCGGCCTACGTGCGTGCACCTGGAGGGGGCGTCGTGTGCGTGCAGTGTCCCGTCTGCAACGCGGTGCCCACACACCACCTCGGGCGCAACGACCTGCGCTCACATGTGGGCCGAGTGCACCTTGGTGCATGTTCGGGGCGCCTCGGGTGCACGCTCGATCTTGCCCCGGTGCACCAAGGCGCTCGGTTTGCCCCGGGTGCGCACTTGGTGCAAGGTGGGCACCCAAAATAGGGATCAAGCACCAAAACACAAGTTTCGGGATGCAAAATGGGACCCAAGGACCACAAATGCGTTCCAAGACCCATGATGGGTCCACGAGAACAAAAATGTGTTCCGAGACTTAATAAACAAATATTGGGTTTTAGGAGAAGAAACATGCTCTGATGCCCAAAACGAGAATCGACCCCGAAAAGGCCACAGGCCAAAAGTGGGATGCGAGACAAAAAAAAATGGGACCCGAGGACCAAAATTGGGTTCCCAGGTCGAAGACAGGGCAACCGGACAAGAAACGACCTCTAAGGCTCGAAATGAGTCCCGACGACTAAAACTTGACAAGAAGCACCCATCAGGCACCCAACTCGACACCCATGGGATGCCGACCCACCCGGGCTTCCACCTAGCACACCTTGGCACCCACCCACCCTCGCACCCAACCTCGCACCCAACTTAGCACCTTTGAACCCACATTGGCACTCACCCTGACCCTGGCACCTTGGAACCCACATTGGCACTCACCTTGACCCTGGCACCCACCTTTGCACTCACCTTGGGACCCACCCTGGCTCCCACCTCGGCACCCACCCAGACACCCACCTTGGTTCCTTGGCACCCACCTTGGATCCTTGGCACCCACCCCGACACCCACCTTGGCACGCAACTTGGCTACTTGCCACCCACCTTGGCTCCTTGACGCCCACCCCGACAACCACCCCGTGACCTACCCTGGCTAGGGTTGGTGCACACCCACCCTGGTGCCCACCTTGGCACCCACCCTATGACCCACCTTGGCACGCACCTTAGTACCCACCCCGTTACCCACCCTAGGACCCACCCCGTGACCCACCTTGGCCAGGGTGGGTGCCTTGGTGCGCACAACTTGCCTGGGCTGCACACCAGGGCGGGCTCAAGATGGCACCCGCGTTCCGTTTTTTTCACTATCTTTCAAAACGGAAATTTTAAAATCTCATTTTTTTCTTTTTTTTGCCTTTTCTGGAAATTAGTGAAGGCAGCGCATCAAAGGTGCGCAATGCTGGTGCGAACCCGGGAGCGCTCCGATGTGTGCTCCAAGGTGCGGCGTGCACGAAGTCCGAGCCCGGTTTGCCCCGGGTGCGCACCTCGCGTGCACCTTCGCCGGGGTGAGCACCTTGGCTGGGTTGCGCGCCCTGGTGCGTACCAAGGAGCGCTCTGAAGTGTGCTCCAAGGTGCGGCGTGCACGAAGTCGGAGCCCGGTTTGCCCCGGGTGTGCACCTCGGGTGCGCACCTCGCGTGCACCTTCGCTGCGGTGGGCACCTTGGCTGGGTTGCGCGCCTTGGTGGGCACCATGCAGTGCACGAAGTCGGAGCCCGGTTTGCCCCGGGCGCGCACCTCCGCCAGGGTGGGCACCTTGGTGCGCACAACTTGCCTGGGCTGCGCATCAGGAAGGGCTCAAGATGGCACCCGCGTTCCGTTTTTTTCACTATCTTTCAGAACGGAAATTTTAAAATATCGTTTTTTTTTGCCTTTTCTGGAAATTAGTGAAGGCAGCGCATCAAAGGTGCGCAACGCTGGTGCGAACCTGGGAGCGCTCCGATGTGTGCTCCAAGGTGCGGCGTGCACGAAGTCGGAGCCCGGTTTGCCTCGGGTGCGCCCTGGTGGGCACCATGGTGCGCACCAAGGAGCGC
This sequence comes from Cryptomeria japonica, assembly GCF_030272615.1. Taxonomy (NCBI): domain Eukaryota; kingdom Viridiplantae; phylum Streptophyta; class Pinopsida; order Cupressales; family Cupressaceae; genus Cryptomeria; species Cryptomeria japonica. The sequence goes on from NW_026728936.1 coordinate 7,453, forward strand.
TCCGAAGTGTGCTCCAAGGTGCGGCCTGCACGAAGTCGGAGCCCGGTTTGCCCCGGGTGTGCACCTCGGGTGGGCACCTTGGTGCGCATGCCTTGCCTGGGCTGCGCACCAGGGCGGGCTCAAGATGGCACCCGCGTTCCTTTTTTTTCACTATCTTTCAAAACGGAAATTTTAAAATCTCATTTTTTTTTGCCTTTTTCTGGAAATTAGTGAAGGCAGCGCATCAAAGGTGCGCACCTCGCTGCCCACCACGGTGCGCAACGCCGGTGGGCACCCGGGAGTGCTTCGAAGTGTGCTCCAAGGTGCTGCGTGCACGTTGTCGGAGCCCGGTTTGCCCCGGGTGCGCACCTCGCGTGCACCTTCGTCGGGGTGGGCACCTTGGCTTGGTTTGCCCCGGCTGCGCTCCGAAGCGGGGTTATTGGAGCGCCGCCTCTTTTTTTGTCGGAGCGTTTGGTGGGGTTTCTCGCATTGGCTCTTCCGAGGCCCGGTTGCCACCCTGGCGCGCACGAAGTCGGAAGTAGGGTTAATTGCCCGGGTGCGCACCTTTGCCAGGGTGGCACCTTACCTGGGCTGCGCACCAGGGCGGGCTCAAGATGGCACGCGCGTTCCGTTTTTTTCACTATCTTTCAAAACGGAAATTTTAAAATCTCCTTTTTTTTTTGCCTTTTCTGGAAATTAGTGAAGGCAGCGCATCAAAGGTGCGCACCTCGCTGCCCACCTTGGTGTGCTCTGAGGTGCGCACCCGGGAGCGCTACGAAGTGTGCTCCAAGGTGCGGCGTGCACGTTGTCGGAGCCCGGTTTGCCCCGGGTGCGCACCTCGCCTGCACCTTGGCCGGGGTGGGCACCTTGGCTGGGTTTGCCCAGGGTGCGCTCCGAAGCGGGGTTACTGGAGCGCCCCCTCTTTTTTTGTCAGAGAGTTTGGTGGGGTTTCTCGCATTGGCTCTTCCCAGGCCCGGTTGTTGGGTGCGCTCCCACCCTGGCGCGCGCGAAGTTGGAAGTTGGGTTAATTGCCCGGGCGCGCACCTTCGCCAGGGTGGGCACCTTGGTGCGCAAACCTTGGCTGGGCTGCGCACCAGGGCGGGCTCAAGATGGCACCAGCATTCCCTTTTTCTCACTATCTTTCAAAACGGAAATTTTAAAATCTCGTTTTTTTTTTGCCTTTTATGGAAATTAGTGAAGGCATCGCATCAAAGGTGCGCACCTCGCTGCCCACCTTGGTGTGCTCCGAGGTGCCCACCACGGTGCGCAACGCCGGTGCGAACCCGGGAGCGCCCCGATGTGTGCTCCAAGGTGCGGCGTGCACGAAGTCGGACCCCGGTTTGCCCCGGGTGCGCACCTCGCGTGCACCTTGGTGCGCACACCTTGGCTGGGTTGCGCGGCCTGGTGGGCACCATGGTGCGCACCAAGGAGCGCTCCGAAGTGTGCTCCAAGGTGCGGCGTGCACGAAGTCGGAGCCCGGTTTGCCCCGGGTGCGCACCTTCGCCGCGGTGGGCACCATGGCGTGCACGAAGTCGGAGCCCGGTTTGCCCCGGGTGCGCACCTCGCGTGCACCTTCGCCGGGGTGGGCACCTCGGCTGGGTTGCGCGCCCTGGTGCGCACCAAGGAGCGCTCTGAAGTGTGCTCCAAGGTGCGGCGTGCACGAAGTCGGAGCCCGGTTTGCCCCGGGTGTGCACCTCGCGTGCACCTTCGCTGCGGTGGGCACCTTGGCTGGGTTGCGCGCCTTGGTGGGCACCATGCAGTGCACGAAGTCGGAGCCCGGTTTGCCCCGGGCGCGCACCTCCGCCAGGGTGGGCACCTTGGTGCGCACAACTTGCCTGGGCTGCGCACCAGGAAGGGCTCAAGATGGCACCCGCGTTCCGTTTTTTTCACTATCTTTCAGAACGGAAATTTTAAAATATCGTTTTTTTTTGCCTTTTCTGGAAATTAGTGAAGGCAGCGCATCAAAGGTGCGCAACGCTGGTGCGAACCTGGGAGCGCTCCGATGTGTGCTCCAAGGTGCGGCGTGCACGAAGTCGGACCCCGGTTTGCCCCGGGTGCGCACCTCGCGTGCACCTTGGTGCGCACACCTTGGCTGGGTTGCGCGCCCTGGTGGGCACCATGGTGCGCACCAAGGAGCGCTCCGAAGTGTGCTCCAAGGTGCGGCGTGCACGAAGTCGGAGCCCGGTTTGCCCCGGGTGCGCACCTCGCGTGCACCTTCGCCGCGGTGGGCACCATGGCGTGCACGAAGTCGGAGCCCGGTTTGCCCCGGGTGCGCACCTCGCGTGCACCTTCGCCGGGGTGGGCACCTTAGTGTGCAGACCTTGGCTGGGTTGCGCGCCCTGGTGGGCACCATGGTGCGCACCAAGGAGCGCTCCGAAGTGTGCTCCAAGGTGCGGCCTGCACGAAGTCGGAGCCCGGTTTGCCCCGGGTGTGCACCTCGGGTGGGCACCTTGGTGCGCATGCCTTGCCTGGGCTGCGCACCAGGGCGGGCTCAAGATGGCACCCGCGTTCCTTTTTTTTCACTATCTTTCAAAACGGAAATTTTAAAATCTCATTTTTTTTTGCCTTTTTCTGGAAATTAGTGAAGGCAGCGCATCAAAGGTGCGCACCTCGCTGCCCACCACGGTGCGCAACGCCGGTGGGCACCCGGGAGTGCTTCGAAGTGTGCTCCAAGGTGCTGCGTGCACGTTGTCGGAGCCCGGTTTGCCCCGGGTGCGCACCTCGCGTGCACCTTCGTCGGGGTGGGCACCTTGGCTGGGTTTGCCCCGGCTGCGCTCCGAAGCGGGGTTATTGGAGCGCCGCCTCTTTTTTTGTCGGAGCGTTTGGTGGGGTTTCTCGCATTGGCTCTTCCGAGGCCCGGTTGCCACCCTGGCGCGCACGAAGTCGGAAGTAGGGTTAATTGCCCGGGTGCGCACCTTTGCCAGGGTGGGCACCTTACCTGGGCTGCGCACCAGGGCGGGCTCAAGATGGCACGCGCGTTCCGTTTTTTTCACTATCTTTCAAAACGGAAATTTTAAAATCTCCTTTTTTTTTTGCCTTTTCTGGAAATTAGTGAAGGCAGCGCATCAAAGGTGCGCACCTCGCTGCCCACCTTGGTGTGCTCTGAGGTGCGCACCCGGGAGCGCTACGAAGTGTGCTCCAAGGTGCGGCGTGCACGTTGTCGGAGCCCGGTTTGCCCCGGGTGCGCACCTCGCCTGCACCTTGGCCGGGGTGGGCACCTTGGCTGGGTTTGCCCAGGGTGCGCTCCGAAGCGGGGTTACTGGAGCGCCCCCTCTTTTTTTGTCAGAGCGTTTGGTGGGGTTTCTCGCATTGGCTCTTCCCAGGCCCGGTTGTTGGGTGCGCTCCCACCCTGGCGCGCGCGAAGTTGGAAGTTGGGTTAATTGCCCGGGCGCGCACCTTCGCCAGGGTGGGCACCTTGGTGCGCACACCTTGGCTGGGCTGCGCACCAGGGCGGGCTCAAGATGGCACCAGCATTCCCTTTTTCTCACTATCTTTCAAAACGGAAATTTTAAAATCTCGTTTTTTTTTTGCCTTTTATGGAAATTAGTGAAGGCATCGCATCAAAGGTGCGCACCTCGCTGCCCACCTTGGTGTGCTCCGAGGTGCCCACCACGGTGCGCAACGCCGGTGCGAACCCGGGAGCGCCCCGATGTGTGCTCCAAGGTGCGGCGTGCACGAAGTCGGACCCCGGTTTGCCCCGGGTGCGCACCTCGCGTGCACCTTGGTGCGCACACCTTGGCTGGGTTGCGCGGCCTGGTGGGCACCATGGTGCGCACCAAGGAGCGCTCCGAAGTGTGCTCCAAGGTGCGGCGTGCACGAAGTCGGAGCCCGGTTTGCCCCGGGTACGCACCTCGCGTGCACCTTCGCCGGGGTGGGCACCTCGGCTGGGTTGCGCGCCCTGGTGCGCACCAAGGAGCGCTCCGAAGTGTGCTCCAAGGTGCGGCGTGCACGAAGTCGGAGCCCGGTTTGCCCCGGGTGCGCACCTTCGCCGCGGTGCGCACCATGGCGTGCACGAAGTCGGAGCCCGGTTTGCCCCGGGTGCGCACCTCGCGTGCACCTTCGGCGGGGTTGCGCGCCCTGGTGGGCACCATGGTGCGCACCAAGGAGCGCTCCGAAGTGTGCTCCAAGGTGCGGCGTGCACGAAGTCGGAGCCCGGTTTGCCCCGGGTGCGCACCTCGCGTGCACCTTCGGCGGGGTTGCGCGCCCTGGTGGGCACCATGGTGCGCACCAAGGAGCGCTCCGAAGTGTGCTCCAAGGTGCGGCGTGCACGAAGTCGGAGCCCGGTTTGCCCCGGGTGCGCACCTCGCGTGCACCTTCGCCGCGGTGGGCACCATGGCGTGCACGAAGTCGGAGCCCGGTTTGCCCCGGGTGCGCACCTCGCGTGCACCTTCGCCGGGGTGGGCACCTCGGCTGGGTTGCGCGCCCTGGTGCGCACCAAGGAGCGCTCCGAAGTGTGCTCCAAGGTGCGGCGTGCACGAAGTCGGAGCCCGGTTTGCCCCGGGTGCGCACCTCGCGTGCACCTTCGCCAGGGTGGGCACCTCGGTGCGCACACCTTCTCAATGTTTTCTTGCCTTTTCTGGAAATTGGTGAAGGCAGCGCATCAAAGGTGCGCACCTCGGTGTGCTCCGAGGTGCGAACCCGAGAGCGCTCCGAGGTGCCCACGAAGTCGAAAGTCGGGTTAATTGCATTGTTTTCCCCGGGTGCGCTCCGAGGTGCGCAACATCGGCGCGCACCAAGGAGGGCTCCGAAGTGTGCTCCAAGGTGCGCACGATGGCGTGCACCTCTGGTGCGCACGATTCGGAGCTCGGTTTGACCGGGGTGCGCACACCTTGGCTGGGTTGCGCACCTTTTGTGCGCTCCAAGGTGCGCACGAAGTCGGAGCTCGGTTTGCCCCGGGTGCGCACCTTCGCCAGGGTGCGCACCTTGATGCGCACGCCTTGGCTGGGCTGCGCACCTTGGTGGGCGCCATGGTGCGCACCTTTCGTGCGCTCCAAGGTGCGCACGAAGTCGGAGCTCGGTTTGCCCCGGGTGCGCACCTTGGTGGGCGCCATGGTGCACTCCGAGGTGCCCAAGATTGGTGCGCACCAAGGAGCGCTCCGAAGTGCGCTCCAAGGTGCGCGCGAAGTCGAAAGTTGGGTTAATTGTCCGGTTTGCCTCGGGTGCGCACCTTGCGTGCACCTTCGCCAGGGTGGGCGCCTTGGTGCGCACACCTTGGCTGGGCTGCGCACACCTTGGCACCCGCGTTTCCTTCATTTTAAATTTTTTTTTTTTACAATCTCTCAAGTGGGAAATTCTATAATCTCAACTTTTTTTGCCTTTTCAGGAAACTTTTGAATGGAGCGCATCATTGGTGCGCTCCGAAGTGTGCTCCAAAGCTCTCTCCAGCTGCGTGCACCTGCCCCGGCCGCGCACCCGGCCCCGCCCAGCTTCGCTCACCTGTCCCGGGCGTCTGGTGCGGAACCTTAGAGTAAGAAACATCACCGTGCACCTTGGCCAACGTGCGCGACTCGACCGAGCGCGCACTGGCCGAGGTGCACACCGATTTCACCTGGGTGCGCGCGCAGCACCTCGGGCGCACCGGGGTGCGCGCACAACGCCCGGGTTGCACCGTGGCCTGTGTGCTCGGGGCGCCTCGGGTGCGCGCTCGGTGTCGCCCCCGCGCGCGCGGTAGTGCGGGCAGCGCACCCCGGCCCGGCCCGGCCCCGACGAGAACGCAAACGGGCAAAAGGTTTATTCAAATAGCATTGCGACGCCCGGCGAAAAACTAAAAAAGGGTGCAACACCGGGACTTCCCGGGAGGTCACCCATCCCAGTACTACTCCGGCCCAAGCGCGCTTAACTGCGGAGTTCTGATGGGATCCGGTGCACTAACGCTGGTATGATCGCACCCGTTATGAGCTTGTCGCAGTGTGTACTTAGCAAACCGCGACCCACGTGCGAATCCACCCCGGCCACCCACCCCCGTCGAGGTGCACACCCTCCCTCGCGAAGTGCGCCCCGTTCGCCAAGTGTGAGCCCTGCCCGGGTGCGCGCACCTTGCTAGGGCGTCGGGTGTGCACCCGGCCCGGCCTACGTGCGTGCACCTGGAGGGGGCGTCGTGTGCGTGCAGTGTCCCGTCTGCAACGCGGTGCCCACACACCACCTCGGGCGCAACGACCTGCGCTCACATGTGGGCCGAGTGCACCTTGGTGCATGTTCGGCGGCGCCTCGGGTGCACGCTCGATCTTGCCCCGGTGCACCAAGGCGCTCGGTTTGCCCCGGGTGCGCACTTGGTGCAAGGTGGGCACCCAAAATAGGGATCAAGCACCAAAACACAAGTTTCGGGATGCAAAATGGGACCCAAGGACCACAAATGCGTTCCAAGACCCATGATGGGTCCACGAGAACAAAAATGTGTTCCGAGACTTAATAAACAAATATTGGGTTTTAGGAGAAGAAACATGCTCTGATGCCCAAAACGAGAATCGACCCCGAAAAGGCCACAGGCCAAAAGTGGGATGCGAGACAAAAAAAAATGGGACCCGAGGACCAAAATTGGGTTCCCAGGTCGAAGACAGGGCAACCGGACAAGAAACGACCTCTAAGGCTCGAAATGAGTCCCGACGACTAAAACTTGACAAGAAGCACCCATCAGGCACCCAACTCGACACCCATGGGATGCCGACCCACCCGGGCTTCCACCTAGCACACCTTGGCACCCACCCACCCTCGCACCCAACCTCGCACCCAACTTAGCACCTTTGAACCCACATTGGCACTCACCCTGACCCTGGCACCTTGGAACCCACATTGGCACTCACCTTGACCCTGGCACCCACCTTTGCACTCACCTTGGGACCCACCCTGGCTCCCACCTCGGCACCCACCCAGACACCCACCTTGGTTCCTTGGCACCCACCTTGGATCCTTGGCACCCACCCCGACACCCACCTTGGCACGCAACTTGGCTACTTGCCACCCACCTTGGCTCCTTGACGCCCACCCCGACAACCACCCCGTGACCTACCCTGGCTAGGGTTGGTGCACACCCACCCTGGTGCCCACCTTGGCACCCACCCTATGACCCACCTTGGCACGCACCTTAGTACCCACCCCGTTACCCACCCTAGGACCCACCCCGTGACCCACCTTGGCCAGGGTGGGTGCCTTGGTGCGCACAACTTGCCTGGGCTGCACACCAGGGCGGGCTCAAGATGGCACCCGCGTTCCGTTTTTTTCACTATCTTTCAAAACGGAAATTTTAAAATCTCATTTTTTTCTTTTTTTTGCCTTTTCTGGAAATTAGTGAAGGCAGCGCATCAAAGGTGCGCAATGCTGGTGCGAACCCGGGAGCGCTCCGATGTGTGCTCCAAGGTGCGGCGTGCACGAAGTCCGAGCCCGGTTTGCCCCGGGTGCGCACCTCGCGTGCACCTTCGCCGGGGTGAGCACCTTGGCTGGGTTGCGCGCCCTGGTGCGTACCAAGGAGCGCTCTGAAGTGTGCTCCAAGGTGCGGCGTGCACGAAGTCGGAGCCCGGTTTGCCCCGGGTGTGCACCTCGGGTGCGCACCTCGCGTGCACCTTCGCTGCGGTGGGCACCTTGGCTGGGTTGCGCGCCTTGGTGGGCACCATGCAGTGCACGAAGTCGGAGCCCGGTTTGCCCCGGGCGCGCACCTCCGCCAGGGTGGGCACCTTGGTGCGCACAACTTGCCTGGGCTGCGCATCAGGAAGGGCTCAAGATGGCACCCGCGTTCCGTTTTTTTCACTATCTTTCAGAACGGAAATTTTAAAATATCGTTTTTTTTTGCCTTTTCTGGAAATTAGTGAAGGCAGCGCATCAAAGGTGCGCAACGCTGGTGCGAACCTGGGAGCGCTCCGATGTGTGCTCCAAGGTGCGGCGTGCACGAAGTCGGAGCCCGGTTTGCCTCGGGTGCGCCCTGGTGGGCACCATGGTGCGCACCAAGGAGCGCTCCGAAGTGTGCTCCAAGGTGCGGCCTGCACGAAGTCGGAGCCCGGTTTGCCCCGGGTGTGCACCTCGGGTGGGCACCTTGGTGCGCATGCCTTGCCTGGGCTGCGCACCAGGGCGGGCTCAAGATGGCACCCGCGTTCCTTTTTTTTCACTATCTTTCAAAACGGAAATTTTAAAATCTCATTTTTTTTTGCCTTTTTCTGGAAATTAGTGAAGGCAGCGCATCAAAGGTGCGCACCTCGCTGCCCACCACGGTGCGCAACGCCGGTGGGCACCCGGGAGTGCTTCGAAGTGTGCTCCAAGGTGCTGCGTGCACGTTGTCGGAGCCCGGTTTGCCCCGGGTGCGCACCTCGCGTGCACCTTCGTCGGGGTGGGCACCTTGGCTTGGTTTGCCCCGGCTGCGCTCCGAAGCGGGGTTATTGGAGCGCCGCCTCTTTTTTTGTCGGAGCGTTTGGTGGGGTTTCTCGCATTGGCTCTTCCGAGGCCCGGTTGCCACCCTGGCGCGCACGAAGTCGGAAGTAGGGTTAATTGCCCGGGTGCGCACCTTTGCCAGGGTGGCACCTTACCTGGGCTGCGCACCAGGGCGGGCTCAAGATGGCACGCGCGTTCCGTTTTTTTCACTATCTTTCAAAACGGAAATTTTAAAATCTCCTTTTTTTTTTGCCTTTTCTGGAAATTAGTGAAGGCAGCGCATCAAAGGTGCGCACCTCGCTGCCCACCTTGGTGTGCTCTGAGGTGCGCACCCGGGAGCGCTACGAAGTGTGCTCCAAGGTGCGGCGTGCACGTTGTCGGAGCCCGGTTTGCCCCGGGTGCGCACCTCGCCTGCACCTTGGCCGGGGTGGGCACCTTGGCTGGGTTTGCCCAGGGTGCGCTCCGAAGCGGGGTTACTGGAGCGCCCCCTCTTTTTTTGTCAGAGAGTTTGGTGGGGTTTCTCGCATTGGCTCTTCCCAGGCCCGGTTGTTGGGTGCGCTCCCACCCTGGCGCGCGCGAAGTTGGAAGTTGGGTTAATTGCCCGGGCGCGCACCTTCGCCAGGGTGGGCACCTTGGTGCGCAAACCTTGGCTGGGCTGCGCACCAGGGCGGGCTCAAGATGGCACCAGCATTCCCTTTTTCTCACTATCTTTCAAAACGGAAATTTTAAAATCTCGTTTTTTTTTTGCCTTTTATGGAAATTAGTGAAGGCATCGCATCAAAGGTGCGCACCTCGCTGCCCACCTTGGTGTGCTCCGAGGTGCCCACCACGGTGCGCAACGCCGGTGCGAACCCGGGAGCGCCCCGATGTGTGCTCCAAGGTGCGGCGTGCACGAAGTCGGACCCCGGTTTGCCCCGGGTGCGCACCTCGCGTGCACCTTGGTGCGCACACCTTGGCTGGGTTGCGCGGCCTGGTGGGCACCATGGTGCGCACCAAGGAGCGCTCCGAAGTGTGCTCCAAGGTGCGGCGTGCACGAAGTCGGAGCCCGGTTTGCCCCGGGTGCGCACCTTCGCCGCGGTGGGCACCATGGCGTGCACGAAGTCGGAGCCCGGTTTGCCCCGGGTGCGCACCTCGCGTGCACCTTCGCCGGGGTGGGCACCTCGGCTGGGTTGCGCGCCCTGGTGCGCACCAAGGAGCGCTCTGAAGTGTGCTCCAAGGTGCGGCGTGCACGAAGTCGGAGCCCGGTTTGCCCCGGGTGTGCACCTCGCGTGCACCTTCGCTGCGGTGGGCACCTTGGCTGGGTTGCGCGCCTTGGTGGGCACCATGCAGTGCACGAAGTCGGAGCCCGGTTTGCCCCGGGCGCGCACCTCCGCCAGGGTGGGCACCTTGGTGCGCACAACTTGCCTGGGCTGCGCACCAGGAAGGGCTCAAGATGGCACCCGCGTTCCGTTTTTTTCACTATCTTTCAGAACGGAAATTTTAAAATATCGTTTTTTTTTGCCTTTTCTGGAAATTAGTGAAGGCAGCGCATCAAAGGTGCGCAACGCTGGTGCGAACCTGGGAGCGCTCCGATGTGTGCTCCAAGGTGCGGCGTGCACGAAGTCGGACCCCGGTTTGCCCCGGGTGCGCACCTCGCGTGCACCTTGGTGCGCACACCTTGGCTGGGTTGCGCGCCCTGGTGGGCACCATGGTGCGCACCAAGGAGCGCTCCGAAGTGTGCTCCAAGGTGCGGCGTGCACGAAGTCGGAGCCCGGTTTGCCCCGGGTGCGCACCTCGCGTGCACCTTCGCCGCGGTGGGCACCATGGCGTGCACGAAGTCGGAGCCCGGTTTGCCCCGGGTGCGCACCTCGCGTGCACCTTCGCCGGGGTGGGCACCTTAGTGTGCAGACCTTGGCTGGGTTGCGCGCCCTGGTGGGCACCATGGTGCGCACCAAGGAGCGCTCCGAAGTGTGCTCCAAGGTGCGGCCTGCACGAAGTCGGAGCCCGGTTTGCCCCGGGTGTGCACCTCGGGTGGGCACCTTGGTGCGCATGCCTTGCCTGGGCTGCGCACCAGGGCGGGCTCAAGATGGCACCCGCGTTCCTTTTTTTTCACTATCTTTCAAAACGGAAATTTTAAAATCTCATTTTTTTTTGCCTTTTTCTGGAAATTAGTGAAGGCAGCGCATCAAAGGTGCGCACCTCGCTGCCCACCACGGTGCGCAACGCCGGTGGGCACCCGGGAGTGCTTCGAAGTGTGCTCCAAGGTGCTGCGTGCACGTTGTCGGAGCCCGGTTTGCCCCGGGTGCGCACCTCGCGTGCACCTTCGTCGGGGTGGGCACCTTGGCTGGGTTTGCCCCGGCTGCGCTCCGAAGCGGGGTTATTGGAGCGCCGCCTCTTTTTTTGTCGGAGCGTTTGGTGGGGTTTCTCGCATTGGCTCTTCCGAGGCCCGGTTGCCACCCTGGCGCGCACGAAGTCGGAAGTAGGGTTAATTGCCCGGGTGCGCACCTTTGCCAGGGTGGGCACCTTACCTGGGCTGCGCACCAGGGCGGGCTCAAGATGGCACGCGCGTTCCGTTTTTTTCACTATCTTTCAAAACGGAAATTTTAAAATCTCCTTTTTTTTTTGCCTTTTCTGGAAATTAGTGAAGGCAGCGCATCAAAGGTGCGCACCTCGCTGCCCACCTTGGTGTGCTCTGAGGTGCGCACCCGGGAGCGCTACGAAGTGTGCTCCAAGGTGCGGCGTGCACGTTGTCGGAGCCCGGTTTGCCCCGGGTGCGCACCTCGCCTGCACCTTGGCCGGGGTGGGCACCTTGGCTGGGTTTGCCCAGGGTGCGCTCCGAAGCGGGGTTACTGGAGCGCCCCCTCTTTTTTTGTCAGAGCGTTTGGTGGGGTTTCTCGCATTGGCTCTTCCCAGGCCCGGTTGTTGGGTGCGCTCCCACCCTGGCGCGCGCGAAGTTGGAAGTTGGGTTAATTGCCCGGGCGCGCACCTTCGCCAGGGTGGGCACCTTGGTGCGCACACCTTGGCTGGGCTGCGCACCAGGGCGGGCTCAAGATGGCACCAGCATTCCCTTTTTCTCACTATCTTTCAAAACGGAAATTTTAAAATCTCGTTTTTTTTTTGCCTTTTATGGAAATTAGTGAAGGCATCGCATCAAAGGTGCGCACCTCGCTGCCCACCTTGGTGTGCTCCGAGGTGCCCACCACGGTGCGCAACGCCGGTGCGAACCCGGGAGCGCCCCGATGTGTGCTCCAAGGTGCGGCGTGCACGAAGTCGGACCCCGGTTTGCCCCGGGTGCGCACCTCGCGTGCACCTTGGTGCGCACACCTTGGCTGGGTTGCGCGGCCTGGTGGGCACCATGGTGCGCACCAAGGAGCGCTCCGAAGTGTGCTCCAAGGTGCGGCGTGCACGAAGTCGGAGCCCGGTTTGCCCCGGTACGCACCTCGCGTGCACCTTCGCCGGGGGTGGGCACCTCGGCTGGGTTGCGCGCCCTGGTGCGCACCAAGGAGCGCTCCGAAGTGTGCTCCAAGGTGCGGCGTGCACGAAGTCGGAGCCCGGTTTGCCCCGGGTGCGCACCTTCGCCGCGGTGCGCACCATGGCGTGCACGAAGTCGGAGCCCGGTTTGCCCCGGGTGCGCACCTCGCGTGCACCTTCGGCGGGGTTGCGCGCCCTGGTGGGCACCATGGTGCGCACCAAGGAGCGCTCCGAAGTGTGCTCCAAGGTGCGGCGTGCACGAAGTCGGAGCCCGGTTTGCCCCGGGTGCGCACCTCGCGTGCACCTTCGGCGGGGTTGCGCGCCCTGGTGGGCACCATGGTGCGCACCAAGGAGCGCTCCGAAGTGTGCTCCAAGGTGCGGCGTGCTCGAAGTCGGAGCCCGGTTTGCCCCGGGTGCGCACCTCGCGTGCACCTTCGCCGCGGTGGGCACCATGGCGTGCACGAAGTCGGAGCCCGGTTTGCCCCGGGTGCGCACCTCGCGTGCACCTTCGCCGGGGTGGGCACCTCGGCTGGGTTGCGCGCCCTGGTGCGCACCAAGGAGCGCTCCGAAGTGTGCTCCAAGGTGCGGTCGTGCACGAAGTCGGAGCCCCGGTTTGCCCCGGGTGCGCACCTCGCGTGCACCTTCGCCAGGGTGGGCACCTCGGTGCGCACACCTTCTCAATGTTTTCTTGCCTTTTCTGGAAATTGGTGAAGGCAGCGCATCAAAGGTGCGCACCTCGGTGTGCTCCGAGGTGCGAACCCGAGAGCGCTCGAGGTGCCCACGAAGTCGAAAGTCGGGTTAATTGCATTGTTTTCCCCGGGTGCGCTCCGAGGGTGCGCAACATCGGCTGCGCACCAAGGAGGGCTCCGAAGTGTGCTCCAAGGTGCGCACGATGGCGTGCACCTCTGGTGCGCACGATTCGGAGCTCGGTTTGACCGGGGTGCGCACACCTTGGCTGGGTTGCGCACCTTTTGTGCGCTCCAAGGTGCGCACGAGTGTCGGAGCTCGGTTGCCCCGGGTGCGCAACCTTCGCCAGGGTGCGCACCTTGATGCGCACGCCTTGGCTGGGCTGCGCACCTTGGTGGGCGCCATGGTGCGCACCTTTCGTGCGCTCCAAGGTGCGCACGAAGTCGGAGCTCGGTTTGCCCCGGGTGCGCACCTTGGTGGGCGCCATGGTGCACTCCGAGGTGCCCAAGATTGGTGCGCACCAAGGAGCGCTCCGAAGTGCGCTCCAAGGTGCGCGCGAAGTCGAAAGTTGGTTAATTGTCCGGTTTGCCTCGGGTGCGCACCTTGCGTGCACCTTCGCCAGGGTGGGCGCCTTGGTGCGCACACCTTGGCTGGGCTGCGCACACCTTGGCACCCGCGTTTCCTTCATTTTAAATTTTTTTTTTTACAATCTCTCAAGTGGGAAATTCTATAATCTCAACTTTTTTTGCCTTTTCAGGAAACTTTTGAATGGAGCGCATCATTGGTGCGCTCCGAAGTGTGCCTTCCAAAGCTCTCTCCAGCTGCGTGCACCTTGCCCCGGCCGCGCACCCGGCCCCGCCCAGCTTCGCTCACCTGTCCCGGGCGTCTGGTGCGGAACCTTAGAGTAAGAAACATCACCGTGCACCTTGGCCAACTTGCGCGTCTCGACCGAGCGCGCACTGGCCGACGGTGCACACGATTTCACCTGGGTGCGCGCGCAGCACCTCGGGCGCACCGGGGTGCGCGCACAACGCCCGGGTTGCACCGTGGCCTGTGTGCTCGGGGCGCCTCGGGTGCGCGCTCGGTGTCGCCCCCGCTGCGCGCGGTAGTGCGGGCAGCGCACCCCGGCCCGGCCCGGCCCCGACGAGAACGCAAACGGGCAAAAGGTTTATTCAAATAGCATTGCGACGCCCGGCGAAAAACTAAAAAGGGTGCAACACCGGGGACTTCCCGGGAGGTCACCCATCCCAGTACTACTCCGGCCCAAGCGCGCTTAACTGCGGAGTTCTGATGGGATCCGGTGCACTAACGCTGGTATGATCGCACCCGTTTATGAGCTTGTCGCAGTGTGTACTTAGCAAACCGCGACCCACGTGCGGAATCCACCCCGGCCACCCACCCCCGTCGAGGTGCACACCCTCCCTCGCGAAGTGCGCCCCGTTCGCCAAGTGTGAGCCCTGCCCGGGTGCGCGCACCTTGCTAGGGCGTCGGGTGGTGCACCCGGCCCGGCCTACGTGGCGTGCACCTGGAGGGGGGGCGTCGTGTGCGTGCAGTGTCCCGTCTGCAACGCGGTGCCCACACACCACCTCGGGCGCAACGACCCTGCGCTCACATGTGGGCCGAGTGCACCTTGGTGCATGTTCGGGGCGCACTCGGGTGCACGCTCGATCTTGCCCCGGTGCACCAAGGCGCTCGGTTTGCCCCGGGTGCGCACTTGGTGCAAGGTGGGCACCCAAAATAGGGATCAAGCACCAAAACACAAGTTTCGGGATGCAAAATGGGACCCAAGGACCACAAATGCGTTCCAAGACCCATGATGGGTCACGAGAACAAAAATGTGTTCCGAGACTTAATAAACAAATATTGGGTTTTAGGAGAAGAAACATGCTCTGATGCCCAAAACGAGAATCGACCCCGAAAAGGCCACAGGCCAAAAGTGGGATGCGAGACAAAAAAAAATGGACCCGAGGACCAAAATTGGGTTCCCAGGTCGAAGACAGGGCAACCGGACAAGAAACGACCTCTAAGGCTCGAAATGAGTCCCCGACGACTAAAACTTGACAAGAAGCACCCATCAGGCACCCAACTCGACACCCATGGGATGCCGACCCACCCGGGCTTCCACCTAGCACACCTTGGCACCCACCCACCCTCGCACCCAACCTCGCACCCAACTTAGCACCTTTTGAACCCACATTGGCACTCACCCTGACCCTGGCACCTTGGAACCCACATTGGCACTCACCTTGACCCTGGCACCCACCTTTGCACTCACCTTGGGACCCACCCTGGCTCCCACCTCGGCACCCACCCAGACACCCACCTTGGTTCCTTGGCACCCACCTTGGATCCTTGGCACCCACCCCGACACCCACCTTGGCACGCAACTTGGCTACTTGCCACCCATCTTGGCTCCTTGACGCCCACCCCGACAACCACCCCGTGACCTACCCTGGCTAGGGTTGGTGCACACCCACCCTGGTGCCCACCTTGGCACCCACCCTATGACCCACCTTGGCACGCACCTTAGTACCCACCCCGTTACCCACCCTAGGACCCACCCCGTGACCCACCTTGGCCAGGGTGGGTGCCTTGGTGCGCACAACTTGCCTGGGCTGCACACCAGGGCGGGCTCAAGATGGCACCCGCGTTCCGTTTTTTTCACTATCTTTCAAAACGGAAATTTTAAAATCTCATTTTTTTCTTTTTTTTGCCTTTTCTGGAAATTAGTGAAGGCAGCGCATCAAAGGTGCGCAATGCTGGTGCGAACCCGGGAGCGCTCCGATGTGTGCTCCAAGGTGCGGCGTGCACGAAGTCCGAGCCCGGTTTGCCCCGGGTGCGCACCTCGCGTGCACCTTCGCCGGGGTGAGCACCTTGGCTGGGTTGCGCGCCCTGGTGCGTACCAAGGAGCGCTCTGAAGTGTGCTCCAAGGTGCGGCGTGCACGAAGTCGGAGCCCGGTTTGCCCCGGGTGTGCACCTCGGGTGCGCACCTCGCGTGCACCTTCGCTGCGGTGGGCACCTTGGCTGGGTTGCGCGCCTTGGTGGGCACCATGCAGTGCACGAAGTCGGAGCCCGGTTTGCCCCGGGCGCGCACCTCCGCCAGGGTGGGCACCTTGGTGCGCACAACTTGCCTGGGCTGCGCACCAGGAAGGGCTCAAGATGGCACCCGCGTTCCGTTTTTTTCACTATCTTTCAGAACGGAAATTTTAAAATATCGTTTTTTTTTGCCTTTTCTGGAAATTAGTGAAGGCAGCGCATCAAAGGTGCGCAACGCTGGTGCGAACCTGGGAGCGCTCCGATGTGTGCTCCAAGGTGCGGCGTGCACAAAGTCGGAGCCCGGTTTGCCCCGGGTGCGCCCTGGTGGGCACCATGGTGCGCACCAAGGAGCGCTCCGAAGTGTGCTCCAAGGTGCGGCCTGCACGAAGTCGGAGCCCGGTTTGCCCCGGGTGTGCACCTCGGGTGGGCACCTTGGTGCGCATGCCTTGCCTGGGCTGCGCACCAGGGCGGGCTCAAGATGGCACCCGCGTTCCTTTTTTTTCACTATCTTTCAAAACGGAAATTTTAAAATCTCATTTTTTTTTGCCTTTTTCTGGAAATTAGTGAAGGCAGCGCATCAAAGGTGCGCACCTCGCTGCCCACCACGGTGCGCAACGCCGGTGGGCACCCGGGAGTGCTTCGAAGTGTGCTCCAAGGTGTTGCGTGCACGTTGTCGGAGCCCGGTTTGCCCCGGGTGCGCACCTCGCGTGCACCTTCGTCGGGGTGGGCACCTTGGCTTGGTTTGCCCCGGCTGCGCTCCGAAGCGGGGTTATTGGAGCGCCGCCTCTTTTTTTGTCGGAGCGTTTGGTGGGGTTTCTCGCATTGGCTCTTCCGAGGCCCGGTTGCCACCCTGGCGCGCACGAAGTCGGAAGTAGGGTTAATTGCCCGGGTGCGCACCTTTGCCAGGGTGGCACCTTACCTGGGCTGCGCACCAGGGCGGGCTCAAGATGGCACGCGCGTTCCGTTTTTTTCACTATCTTTCAAAACGGAAATTTTAAAATCTCCTTTTTTTTTTGCCTTTTCTGGAAATTAGTGAAGGCAGCGCATCAAAGGTGCGCACCTCGCTGCCCACCTTGGTGTGCTCTGAGGTGCGCACCCGGGAGCGCTACGAAGTGTGCTCCAAGGTGCGGCGTGCACGTTGTCGGAGCCCGGTTTGCCCCGGGTGCGCACCTCGCCTGCACCTTGGCCGGGGTGGGCACCTTGGCTGGGTTTGCCCAGGGTGCGCTCCGAAGCGGGGTTACTGGAGCGCCCCCTCTTTTTTTGTCAGAGAGTTTGGTGGGGTTTCTCGCATTGGCTCTTCCCAGGCCCGGTTGTTGGGTGCGCTCCCACCCTGGCGCGCGCGAAGTTGGAAGTTGGGTTAATTGCCCGGGCGCGCACCTTCGCCAGGGTGGGCACCTTGGTGCGCAAACCTTGGCTGGGCTGCGCACCAGGGCGGGCTCAAGATGGCACCAGCATTCCCTTTTTCTCACTATCTTTCAAAACGGAAATTTTAAAATCTCATTTTTTTTTTGCCTTTTATGGAAATTAGTGAAGGCATCGCATCAAAGGTGCGCACCTCGCTGCCCACCTTGGTGTGCTCCGAGGTGCCCACCACGGTGCGCAACGCCGGTGCGAACCCGGGAGCGCCCCGATGTGTGCTCCAAGGTGCGGCGTGCACGAAGTCGGACCCCGGTTTGCCCCGGGTGCGCACCTCGCGTGCACCTTGGTGCGCACACCTTGGCTGGGTTGCGCGGCCTGGTGGGCACCATGGTGCGCACCAAGGAGCGCTCCGAAGTGTGCTCCAAGGTGCGGCGTGCACGAAGTCGGAGCCCGGTTTGCCCCGGGTGCGCACCTTCGCCGCGGTGGGCACCATGGCGTGCACGAAGTCGGAGCCCGGTTTGCCCCGGGTGCGCACCTCGCGTGCACCTTCGCCGGGGTGGGCACCTCGGCTGGGTTGCGCGCCCTGGTGCGCACCAAGGAGCGCTCTGAAGTGTGCTCCAAGGTGCGGCGTGCACGAAGTCGGAGCCCGGTTTGCCCCGGGTGTGCACCTCGCGTGCACCTTCGCTGCGGTGGGCACCTTGGCTGGGTTGCGCGCCTTGGTGGGCACCATGCAGTGCACGAAGTCGGAGCCCGGTTTGCCCCGGGCGCGCACCTCCGCCAGGGTGGGCACCTTGGTGCGCACAACTTGCCTGGGCTGCGCACCAGGAAGGGCTCAAGATGGCACCCGCGTTCCGTTTTTTTCACTATCTTTCAGAACGGAAATTTTAAAATATCGTTTTTTTTTGCCTTTTCTGGAAATTAGTGAAGGCAGCGCATCAAAGGTGCGCAACGCTGGTGCGAACCTGGGAGCGCTCCGATGTGTGCTCCAAGGTGCGGCGTGCACGAAGTCGGACCCCGGTTTGCCCCGGGTGCGCACCTCGCGTGCACCTTGGTGCGCACACCTTGGCTGGGTTGCGCGCCCTGGTGGGCACCATGGTGCGCACCAAGGAGCGCTCCGAAGTGTGCTCCAAGGTGCGGCGTGCACGAAGTCGGAGCCCGGTTTGCCCCGGGTGCGCACCTCGCGTGCACCTTCGCCGCGGTGGGCACCATGGCGTGCACGAAGTCGGAGCCCGGTTTGCCCCGGGTGCGCACCTCGCGTGCACCTTCGCCGGGGTGGGCACCTTGGTGTGCAGACCTTGGCTGGGTTGCGCGCCCTGGTGGGCACCATGGTGCGCACCAAGGAGCGCTCCGAAGTGTGCTCCAAGGTGCGGCCTGCACGAAGTCGGAGCCCGGTTTGCCCCGGGTGTGCACCTCGGGTGGGCACCTTGGTGCGCATGCCTTGCCTGGGCTGCGCACCAGGGCGGGCTCAAGATGGCACCCGCGTTCCTTTTTTTTCACTATCTTTCAAAACGGAAATTTTAAAATCTCATTTTTTTTTGCCTTTTTCTGGAAATTAGTGAAGGCAGCGCATCAAAGGTGCGCACCTCGCTGCCCACCACGGTGCGCAACGCCGGTGGGCACCCGGGAGTGCTTCGAAGTGTGCTCCAAGGTGCTGCGTGCACGTTGTCGGAGCCCGGTTTGCCCCGGGTGCGCACCTCGCGTGCACCTTCGTCGGGGTGGGCACCTTGGCTGGGTTTGCCCCGGCTGCGCTCCGAAGCGGGGTTATTGGAGCGCCGCCTCTTTTTTTGTCGGAGCGTTTGGTGGGGTTTCTCGCATTGGCTCTTCCGAGGCCCGGTTGCCACCCTGGCGCGCACGAAGTCGGAAGTAGGGTTAATTGCCCGGGTGCGCACCTTTGCCAGGGTGGGCACCTTACCTGGGCTGCGCACCAGGGCGGGCTCAAGATGGCACGCGCGTTCCGTTTTTTTCACTATCTTTCAAAACGGAAATTTTAAAATCTCCTTTTTTTTTTGCCTTTTCTGGAAATTAGTGAAGGCAGCGCATCAAAGGTGCGCACCTCGCTGCCCACCTTGGTGTGCTCTGAGGTGCGCACCCGGGAGCGCTACGAAGTGTGCTCCAAGGTGCGGCGTGCACGTTGTCGGAGCCCGGTTTGCCCCGGGTGCGCACCTCGCCTGCACCTTGGCCGGGGTGGGCACCTTGGCTGGGTTTGCCCAGGGTGCGCTCCGAAGCGGGGTTACTGGAGCGCCCCCTCTTTTTTTGTCAGAGCGTTTGGTGGGGTTTCTCGCATTGGCTCTTCCCAGGCCCGGTTGTTGGGTGCGCTCCCACCCTGGCGCGCGCGAAGTTGGAAGTTGGGTTAATTGCCCGGGCGCGCACCTTCGCCAGGGTGGGCACCTTGGTGCGCACACCTTGGCTGGGCTGCGCACCAGGGCGGGCTCAAGATGGCACCAGCATTCCCTTTTTCTCACTATCTTTCAAAACGGAAATTTTAAAATCTCGTTTTTTTTTTGCCTTTTATGGAAATTAGTGAAGGCATCGCATCAAAGGTGCGCACCTCGCTGCCCACCTTGGTGTGCTCCGAGGTGCCCACCACGGTGCGCAACGCCGGTGCGAACCCGGGAGCGCCCCGATGTGTGCTCCAAGGTGCGGCGTGCACGAAGTCGGACCCCGGTTTGCCCCGGGTGCGCACCTCGCGTGCACCTTGGTGCGCACACCTTGGCTGGGTTGCGCGGCCTGGTGGGCACCATGGTGCGCACCAAGGAGCGCTCCGAAGTGTGCTCCAAGGTGCGGCGTGCACGAAGTCGGAGCCCGGTTTGCCCCGGGTACGCACCTCGCGTGCACCTTCGCCGGGGTGGGCACCTCGGCTGGGTTGCGCGCCCTGGTGCGCACCAAGGAGCGCTCCGAAGTGTGCTCCAAGGTGCGGCGTGCACGAAGTCGGAGCCCGGTTTGCCCCGGGTGCGCACCTTCGCCGCGGTGCGCACCATGGCGTGCACGAAGTCGGAGCCCGGTTTGCCCCGGGTGCGCACCTCGCGTGCACCTTCGGCGGGGTTGCGCGCCCTGGTGGGCACCATGGTGCGCACCAAGGAGCGCTCCGAAGTGTGCTCCAAGGTGCGGCGTGCACGAAGTCGGAGCCCGGTTTGCCCCGGGTGCGCACCTCGCGTGCACCTTCGGCGGGGTTGCGCGCCCTGGTGGGCACCATGGTGCGCACCAAGGAGCGCTCCGAAGTGTGCTCCAAGGTGCGGCGTGCACGAAGTCGGAGCCCGGTTTGCCCCGGGTGCGCACCTCGCGTGCACCTTCGCCGCGGTGGGCACCATGGCGTGCACGAAGTCGGAGCCCGGTTTGCCCCGGGTGCGCACCTCGCGTGCACCTTCGCCGGGGTGGGCACCTCGGCTGGGTTGCGCGCCCTGGTGCGCACCAAGGAGCGCTCCGAAGTGTGCTCCAAGGTGCGGCGTGCACGAAGTCGGAGCCCGGTTTGCCCCGGGTGCGCACCTCGCGTGCACCTTCGCCAGGGTGGGCACCTCGGTGCGCACACCTTCTCAATGTTTTCTTGCCTTTTCTGGAAATTGGTGAAGGCAGCGCATCAAAGGTGCGCACCTCGGTGTGCTCCGAGGTGCGAACCCGAGAGCGCTCCGAGGTGCCCACGAAGTCGAAAGTCGGGTTAATTGCATTGTTTTCCCCGGGTGCGCTCCGAGGTGCGCAACATCGGCGCGCACCAAGGAGGGCTCCGAAGTGTGCTCCAAGGTGCGCACGATGGCGTGCACCTCTGGTGCGCACGATTCGGAGCTCGGTTTGACCGGGGTGCGCACACCTTGGCTGGGTTGCGCACCTTTTGTGCGCTCCAAGGTGCGCACGAAGTCGGAGCTCGGTTTGCCCCGGGTGCGCACCTTCGCCAGGGTGCGCACCTTGATGCGCACGCCTTGGCTGGGCTGCGCACCTTGGTGGGCGCCATGGTGCGCACCTTTCGTGCGCTCCAAGGTGCGCACGAAGTCGGAGCTCGGTTTGCCCCGGGTGCGCACCTTGGTGGGCGCCATGGTGCACTCCGAGGTGCCCAAGATTGGTGCGCACCAAGGAGCGCTCCGAAGTGCGCTCCAAGGTGCGCGCGAAGTCGAAAGTTGGGTTAATTGTCCGGTTTGCCTCGGGTGCGCACCTTGCGTGCACCTTCGCCAGGGTGGGCGCCTTGGTGCGCACACCTTGGCTGGGCTGCGCACACCTTGGCACCCGCGTTTCCTTCATTTTAAATTTTTTTTTTTTACAATCTCTCAAGTGGGAAATTCTATAATCTCAACTTTTTTTGCCTTTTCAGGAAACTTTTGAATGGAGCGCATCATTGGTGCGCTCCGAAGTGTGCTCCAAAGCTCTCTCCAGCTGCGTGCACCTGCCCCGGCCGCGCACCCGGCCCCGCCCAGCTTCGCTCACCTGTCCCGGGCGTCTGGTGCGGAACCTTAGAGTAAGAAACATCACCGTGCACCTTGGCCAACGTGCGCGACTCGACCGAGCGCGCACTGGCCGAGGTGCACACCGATTTCACCTGGGTGCGCGCGCAGCACCTCGGGCGCACCGGGGTGCGCGCACAACGCCCGGGTTGCACCGTGGCCTGTGTGCTCGGGGCGCCTCGGGTGCGCGCTCGGTGTCGCCCCCGCGCGCGCGGTAGTGCGGGCAGCGCACCCCGGCCCGGCCCGGCCCCGACGAGAACGCAAACGGGCAAAAGGTTTATTCAAATAGCATTGCGATGCCCGGCGAAAAACTAAAAAAGGGTGCAACACCGGGACTTCCCGGGAGGTCACCCATCCCAGTACTACTCCGGCCCAAGCGCGCTTAACTGCGGAGTTCTGATGGGATCCGGTGCACTAACGCTGGTATGATCGCACCCGTTATGAGCTTGTCGCAGTGTGTACTTAGCAAACCGCGACCCACGTGCGAATCCACCCCGGCCACCCACCCCCGTCGAGGTGCACACCCTCCCTCGCGAAGTGCGCCCCGTTCGCCAAGTGTGAGCCCTGCCCGGGTGCGCGCACCTTGCTAGGGCGTCGGGTGTGCACCCGGCCCGGCCTACGTGCGTGCACCTGTAGGGGGCGTCGTGTGCGTGCAGTGTCCCGTCTGCAACGCGGTGCCCACACACCACCTCGGGCGCAACGACCTGCGCTCACATGTGGGCCGAGTGCACCTTGGTGCATGTTCGGGGCGCCTCGGGTGCACGCTCGATCTTGCCCCGGTGCACCAAGGCGCTCGGTTTGCCCCGGGTGCGCACTTGGTGCAAGGTGGGCACCCAAAATAGGGATCAAGCACCAAAACACAAGTTTCGGGATGCAAAATGGGACCCAAGGACCACAAATGCGTTCCAAGACCCATGATGGGTCCACGAGAACAAAAATGTGTTCCGAGACTTAATAAACAAATATTGGGTTTTAGGAGAAGAAACATGCTCTGATGCCCAAAACGAGAATCGACCCCGAAAAGGCCACAGGCCAAAAGTGGGATGCGAGACAAAAAAAAATGGGACCCGAGGACCAAAATTGGGTTCCCAGGTCGAAGACAGGGCAACCGGACAAGAAACGACCTCTAAGGCTCGAAATGAGTCCCGACGACTAAAACTTGACAAGAAGCACCCATCAGGCACCCAACTCGACACCCATGGGATGCCGACCCACCCGGGCTTCCACCTAGCACACCTTGGCACCCACCCACCCTCGCACCCAACCTCGCACCCAACTTAGCACCTTTGAACCCACATTGGCACTCACCCTGACCCTGGCACCTTGGAACCCACATTGGCACTCACCTTGACCCTGGCACCCACCTTTGCACTCACCTTGGGACCCACCCTGGCTCCCACCTCGGCACCCACCCAGACACCCACCTTGGTTCCTTGGCACCCACCTTGGATCCTTGGCACCCACCCCGACACCCACCTTGGCACGCAACTTGGCTACTTGCCACCCACCTTGGCTCCTTGACGCCCACCCCGACAACCACCCCGTGACCTACCCTGGCTAGGGTTGGTGCACACCCACCCTGGTGCCCACCTTGGCACCCACCCTATGACCCACCTTGGCACGCACCTTAGTACCCACCCCGTTACCCACCCTAGGACCCACCCCGTGACCCACCTTGGCCAGGGTGGGTGCACCCACCCTGGTGCCCACCTTGGCACCCACCCATCCTAGCACCCAGCCTGTGACCGGGCTTGGAACCCAACCTTGCACCCGCACCCGTCTTGGCCAGTGTGGGTGCGCACCCATCCTGGCACCCACGTTGTGACACACCCTTTAACCCACGCACCCTAGCACCCACGTTGGCACCCACCTTGGAACCCAACCTAGCAACTTGGCACCCACCCCGTGACCCACCTTGGCATCCACCATAGCAGTCGCCGACTTGGCACCCACCTCGGCACCCACCTTGACACTTGTGGACCCACCTTGCCACTCACCCTAGCATCGACCCATCCTAGCACCCACCCTGGCACCTTTGCACCCTAGCACTCACCCATCCTAGCACCTAACCTGTGACCCACCTTGACACTCACCCTCGCACCCACCTTGGAACCCAACCTAGCACCCACCCACCCTGACACCAACCCTAGCACCTACCCACCCTTGCACCCACCCTGTGACCCATCTTGGCACCCACCCATCCTACCACTCAACCTATCACCCACCTTCTCACCCACCTTGGCATCCACCTTAGCACCCACCCACACTGGCACCTTGGCACCCACCTCGGGCAAGGTGGGTGCACACCCACCCTGGCACCCAATTTAGAACCCACCGAGCATGTTACCCACCTTGGCACCCACATTGCAGCCCACCCTAGTACCCACCCTATGACCCACATTGGCATCCACACCCTAGCACCCAGGCACCTCGACACCCGCCTTGACACCCACCCTAGCACTGAACCTGTGACCCACCTTGGAACTCACCCTAGAACCCACCCACCCTGTGAACCACCTTGGCATCCACCTTAGCACCCACCCACCTTGGCACCCACTCTAGCACTCACCCATCCTAACACCCAACTTGTTACCCACCTTGGCACCCGCCCTCGCGTCCACCTTGAAACCCACCCTAGCACCCACCCACGCAGGAGCCCACCTTGGCACCCAACCTAACACCCACGCATCCTGGCACCCAACTTGTGACCCACCTTGGAACCCACCCTAGTACCCACCTTTGAACCCACTATATCACCAACCCACCTTGGCACCCACCCTATGACCCTCTTTGGAATCCACCCTAGCACGCACCCACCCTGGCACCCACCATGGAGCGCACCCTAGCACCCACCCACCTCGGCACGCACCTCAACACCCACCTTGGTGTGCGCACTGCGCCAACCTCTCAAAGACCCTATGTGGTGCGCTCCAAAGTGTACACCTTTGGTGCGCTCCAAGGTGCGCACCTTTGGTGCACACCGAGGTGCACACCAAAGTGTGCACCGAGGTGAGCACCAAAGTGCACTCCAGGGTGCACACCAAGGCGTGCACCTTTGGTGCGGTCAATGCAAACGAATTCGGAAGTTGGGGTCGATGTCCTAATCGCTGCTGCAGACTACACGTATGAGAATCGGACAAATAGCTTTATATAGGGGAGGTGTTGCGTTTGATGGGTCGACTCCCCTGGTTGTGTGCACTGCACCAACTTCAAAGACCCTGTCTTGTTTAAGAAGTCAAAAGTTGGGGTGGATGTCCTAATCATTGCTGCAGTCTACGCATGTATGAGAATCAGACAAATAGCTTATATAGGGGAGGTGTTGCATTCGGTGGGTTGACTCCCCTGGTTGTGCGCACTGCGCCAACCTCAAAGACCCCGCATAGCAGAAGAAGTCGGAAGTCGGATTTTGGTGAGCACCAAGGCGTGCACCTTTGGTGCGGTCAACGCAGACGAATTCAGAAGTTGGGGTGGATGTCCTAATCGTTGTTGCAGGCTACACATGTATGAGAATCAGACAAATAGCTTATATAGGGGAGGTGTTGGGTTTGATGGGTCAACTCCCTTGGTTGTGCGCATTACGCCAACCTCAAAGACCTTGTTTTCGTTAAGAAGTCAAAAGTTGGGGTCAATGTCCTAATGGCTCCTGCAGGCTACACATGTATGAGAATCGGACAAATAGCTTATATAGGGGAGGTGTTGGGTTTGATGGGTCGACTCCCCTGGTTGTGCGCATTACGTCAACCTCAAAGACCTTGTTTTCGTTAAGAAGTCAAAAGTTGGGGTCGATGTCCTAATTGCTCCTGTAGACTACACATGTATGAGAATCAGACAAATAGCTTATATAGGGGAGGTGTTGGGTTTGATGGGTTGACTCCCCTAGTTGTTCGCATTACACCAACCTCAAAGACCTTGTTTTCGTTTAGAAGCCGAAAGTTGGGGTCGATGTCCTAATTGCTCCTGCAGGCTACGCATGTATGAGAATCAGACAAATAGCTTATATAGGGGAGGTGTTGGGTTTGATGGGTCGACTCCCCTGGTTGTGCGCATTGCGCCAACCTCAAAGACCCTGCATTGCGGATGAAGTCGAAAGTCAGAGTTTGGTGTGCTACAAGGTGTGGTCGAAGGTGCTCACCTAGGTGTGCACCTTTGGAGCACAGGAAAAGTGCCCTCCAAAAGTGCGCACCTTTGGAGTGCACAAAAGTGCCCTCCAAAAGTGCGCACCTTTGGAGCGCAGAAAAGTGCCCTCCAAAAAGTGCCCTCCAAAAGTGCGCACCTTTGGAGCGCAGAAAAGTGCCCTCCAAAAAGTGCCCTCCAAAAGTGCGCACCTTTGGAGCGCAGAAAAGTGCCCTCCAAAAAGTGCCCTCCAAAAGTGCGCACCTTTGGAGCGCAGAAAAGTGCCCTCCAAAAAGTGCCCTCCAAAAGTGCGCACCTTTGGAGCGCAGAAAAGTGCCCTCCAAAAAGTGCCCTCCAAAAGTGCGCACCTTTGGAGCGCAGAAAAGTGCCCTCCAAAAAGTGCCCTCCAAAAGTGCGCACCTTTGGAGCGCAGAAAAGTGCCCTCCAAAAAGTGCCCTCCAAAAGTGCGCACCTTTGGAGCGCAGAAAAGTGCCCTCCAAAAGTGCGCACCTTTGGAGCGCACAAAAGTGCCCTCCAAAAGTGCGCACTTTTGGTGCGCACCAAGGCGCTGGTTCGGTCGTTGCAGGCGAGTTCGGAAGTTGGGGTCGATGTCCTGAGCGGAGGTGCAAACTACACAGGTGTCGGAATCGGACAAATAGCTTATATAGGGGAGGTGTATGCTTCGATGGGTCGACTCCCCAGGTTGAGCGCACCGCGCCAACCTCAAAGACCCTACGGTATGGATGAAGTCGGAAGTTGGGTCCGATGACCGATTCGATTAGTAGGTATGCTCATGAGGTCGGAATTTGGGTCCGATGACCTGCCATGTGCAGGAAGGCGAATGTTGACACTGTGCGTTGCAAGGTGCACACCAAGGCGCTGGTGCGGTCTTTTTAGTCGAGTTCGGAAGTTGGGGTCGATGTCCTGATCGGAGGTGCAAGCTACACAGGTGTGGGAATCGGACAAATAGCTTATATAGGGGAGGTGTATGCTTCGTTGGGTCGACTCCCCGGGTTGAGCGCACCGCGCCAACCTCAAAGACCCTACGGTATGGATGAAGTCGGAAGTTGGGTCCGATGACCGATTCGATATGTAGGCATACTCGCGAGGTCGGAATTTGGGTCCGATGACCTGCCACGTGCAGGAAGGCGAATGTTGGCACTGTGCGTTGCAAGGTGCGCACCAAGGCGCTGGTTCGGTCGTTGGAGGCGAGTTCGGAAGTTGGGGTCGATGTCTTGATCGGAGGTGCAAACTACACAGGTGTGGGAATCGGACAAATAGCTTATATAGGGGAGGTGTATGCTTCGTTGGGTCGACTCCCCGGGTTGAGCGCACCGCGCCAACCTCAAAGACCCTACGGTATGGATGAAGTCGGAAGTTGGGTCCGATGACCGATTCGATATGTAGGCATACTCGCGAGGTCGGAATTTGGGTCCGATGACCTGCCATGTGCAGGAAGGCGAATGTTGGGACTGTGCGTCGCAAGGTGCGCACCAAGGCGCTGGTGCCGTCGTTGCAGTCGAGTTCGGAAGTTGGGGTCGATGTCCTGGTCAGAGGTGCAAACTACACAGGTGTGGGAATCGGACAAATAGCTTATATAGGGGAGGTGTATGCTTCGATGGGTCGACTCCCTGGGTTGAGCGCACCGCGCCAACCTCAAAGACCCTACAGTATGGATGAAGTCGGAAGTTGGGTCCGATGACCGATTCGATACGTAGGCATATTGGCGAGGTCTGAATTTGTGTCCGATGACCTGCCATGCGCAGGAAGGCGGAATTTGGGTCCGATGACCGAGTTGATGGCGTGCCATGCGCAGAAAGGCGGAATTTGGGTCCGATGACCGAGTTGATGTTGATGGCCCGCCATGCACAGGAAGGCGGAATTTGGGTCCGATGACCGATTTGAAGGCGTGCCATACGCAAAAAGGCGGAGTTTGGGTCCGATGACCGAGTTGATATTGATGGCCCGCCATGCGCAGGAAGGCGGAATTTGGGTCCGATGACCTGACATACGCATGGAGTCCGACTCGGGGGCCGATGTTCGATTCGATGACTTGCATTGTGGGTAAAGTCGGAAGTTGTGGTCTTTGACCCGATTCGATGACCAGACTTCGGCTGCTTGAGAATCGGACAAATAACTTATATAGGGGAGGTAGTGTTCTCGAGCATCCTCCCCCCGTGCCCGTTTATGTCAATTGATGCTGGTGCTCGACTGGTTGGAGCGCTCGGATGCAAAAATCTTGCACCAGGATTTATCGATTGTGATGGACACGGCAAGTCTCCTGATTGCTATGCAGGAGCTCATCGTGAATCTCTATGCGGCCTTGGTATGGACTCGACCTGCGGAATGGTTCGGCAATGGTAGTCGCTCCAACACGTCCTTGCAATGGCCACAGAGGTGATTCGACTAGAGCTCCAGTCTAGCTTTTGGGTTGCTTGGCGGACTGGTATAGCCGCGATCGAGTTCCGGCCATGAACGTTTTAGATAGCTCTTGGGCTTTCTGGGACGGAAGTCGGAAGTTTGGGCTGTTGTCCGATTTGATGACCATTCTTCGGATGTGTGAGAATCGGACAAATAACTTATATAGGGGACTGTGTTGTCTCACGCAGCCCCCTCCGTGCCCCTCTATCTCGACCGATGTTGGTGCTTGAAAGGGTTGGGATCGCTCGGATTTATAAACGTGCACCACCATTTGTCGAGTGTGAGGGACGCGGCAGGTCTCCTAAATGCTATGCGGGCGCTCTCTGAGAATCTCTATCCGGCCTCGACACAGACTAGTCTTGCTGAATGGTTTGGCACTGGTAGTCGATCCAACACGTCGTTGTTGTGGCCGCCTAGGCGATTCGATTCGAGCCCCCGTCTAGCTTTTGGGTTGCTTGGCGGATTTTGCCCTATCCGCAAGTGAGCTCGGTCCCTAAACGTTCGAGAAACCCGATTGCTATGCGCCGACTCTCTTTCTTGCGAGCCTCCATCTAGCTTTTGGGTCTCTACGGAACGGAAGTCGGAATCTGGGACCGTTGTTTGATTCGACGAGGCAGACTACGGTTGTGCGAGAATCGGACAAATAACTTATATAGGGGAGGTGTTGACTGGAGCATTCTCCCCCGTGCCCCTCTAACTCGACCAATGCTGGCGCTCGAACGGTGGTAGCGCTCGGATTTTCATTGAGCGCCAGCATTGGTCGATTTAGAGGGGCATGCGAGATTCCCGAATGCTATGCGAGGGCTCTAACGGAAATGTCTATTGGTTTCGGTATGGATGCAATTGCGAGTGGTTCGGCAAAGGTAGTCGTTCCGATGCGTCCATGTCGTGGCCAAATCGATAATTCGATTTGAGCCCTCGTATAGCATTTGGGTCTCTCGATGTGATTCCGCATTCCAGTCCCTTTGGGCACTGCTTGAGCCGCATCCCAGGGGGTTCCCTTCCCAATAATCTGCCTCGCAACCCGATTGCTATGCGGTGAGGCTCCTCGGCCGCCTCGGAACTATCTGTGTATCAGACGCATCGCGGGATAAGGGGTTGGCAACGGTAGTCGCCCCAAGCGCGTCCGATGCTTGGACCATTCCGAGGCGGCCCTGAAGCCTCTTCCGTCTAGCCGTTGGGTCCTTCTCGCCGCATCCCTCGCCTCGCACCCCGATTGCTATGCGGTGAGGCTCCTCGGCCGCCTCGGAACTATCTGTGTATCGGACGCGTCGCGGGATAAGGGGTTGTCACTGGTAGTCGCCCCAAGCGCGTCCGATGCTTGGACCATTCCGAGGCGGCCCTGAAGCCTCTTCCGTCTAGCCGTTGGGTCCTTCTCGCCGCATCCCTCGCCTCGCACCCCGATTGCTATGCGGTGAGGCTCCTCGGCCGCCTCGGAACTATCTGTGTATCGGACGCGTCGCGGGATAAGGGGTTGTCATTGGTAGTCGCCCCAAGCGCGTCCGATGCTTGGACCATTCCGAGGCGGCCCTGAAGCCTCTTCCGTCTAGCCGTTGGGTCCTTCTCGCCGCATCCCTCGCCTCGCACCCCGATTGCTATGCGGTGAGGCTCCTCGGCCGCCTCGGAACTATCTGTGTATCGGACGCGTCGCGGGATAAGGGGTTGTCACTGGTAGTCGCCCCAAGCGCGTCCGATGCTTGGACCATTCCGAGGCGGCCCTGAAGCCTCTTCCGTCTAGCCGTTGGGTCCTTCTCGCCGCATCCCTCGCCTCGCACCCCGATTGCTATGCGGTGAGGCTCCTCGGCCGCCTCGGAACTATCTGTGTATCGGACGCGTCGCGGGATAAGGGGTTGTCACTGGTAGTCGCCCCAAGCGCGTTCGATGCTTGGACCATTCCGAGGCGGCCCTGAAGCCTCTTCCGTCTAGCCGTTGGGTCCTTCTCGCCGCATCCCTCGCCTCGCACCCCGATTGCTATGCGGTGAGGCTCCTCGGCCGCCTTGGAACTATCTGTGTATCGGACGCGTCGCGGGATAAGGGGTTGTCACTGGTAGTCGCCCCAAGCGCGTCCGATGCTTGGACCATTCCGAGGCGGACCCGAAGCCTCTTCCGTCTAGCCGTTGGGTCCTTCTCGCCGCATCCTTCGCCTCGCACCCCGATTGCTATGCGGTGAGGCTCCTCGGCCGCCTCGGAACTATCTGTGTATCGGACGCGTCGCGGGATAAGGGGTTGTCACTGGTAGTCGCCCCAAGCGCGTCCGATGCTTGGACCATTCCGAGGCGGACCCGAAGCCTCTTCCGTCTAGCCGTTGGGTCCTTCTCGCCGCATCCCTCGCCTCGCACCCCGATTGCTATGCGGTGAGGCTCCTCGGCCGCCTTGGAACTATCTGTGTATCGGACGCGTCGCGGGATAAGGGGTTGTCACTGGTAGTCGCCCCAAGCGCGTCCGATGCTTGGACCATTCCGAGGCGGACCCGAAGCCTCTTCCGTCTAGCCGTTGGGTCCTTCTCGCCGCATCCCTCGCCTCGCACCCCGATTGCTATGCGGTGAGGCTCCTCGGCCGCCTTGGAACTATCTGTGTATCGGACGCGTCGCGGGATAAGGGGTTGTCACTGGTAGTCGCCCCAAGCGCGTCCGATGCTTGGACCATTCCGAGGCGGACCCGAAGCCTCTTCCGTCTAGCCGTTGGGTCCTTCTCGCCGCATCCCTCGCCTCGCACCCCGATTGCTATGCGGTGAGGCTCCTCGGCCGCCTTGGAACTATCTGTGTATCGGACGCGTCGCGGGATAAGGGGTTGTCACTGGTAGTCGCCCCAAGCGCGTCCGATGCTTGGACCATTCCGAGGCGGCCCCGAAGCCTCTTCCGTGTAGCCGTTGGGTCGTTCTCGCCGCATCCCTCGCCTCGCACCCCGATTGCTATGCGGTGAGGCTCCTCGGCCGCCTTGGAACTATCTATGTATCGGACGCGTCGTGGGATAAGGGGTTGTCACTGGTAGTCGCCCCAAGCGCGTCCGATGCTTGGACCATTCCGAGGCGGCCCCGAAGCCTCTTCCGTGTAGCCGTTGGGTCCTTCTCGCCGCATCCCTCGCCTCGCACCCCGATTGCTATGCGGTGAGGCTCCTCGGCCGCCTTGGAACTATCTGTGTATCGGACGCGTCGCGGGATAAGGGGTTGTCACTGGTAGTCGCCCCAAGCGCGTCCGATGCTTGGACCATTCCGAGGCGGACCTGAAGCCTCTTCCCTCTAGCCGTTGGGGCTTTCTCGCCGCATCCCTCGCCTCGCACCCTGATTGCTATGCTGTGAGGCTCCTCGGCCGCCTTGGAACTATCTGTGTATCGGACGCATCGCGGGATAAGGGGTTGGCAGTGGTAGTCGCCCCAAGCGCATCCGATGCTTGGACCATTCCGAGGCGGCCCTGCAGCCTCTTCCGTCTAGCCGTTGGGGCCATCTCGCCGCATCCCCCACCTCGCACCACGATTGCTATGCGGTGAGGCTCCTTGGCCGCCTCGGAACTATCTGTGTATCGGACGCATCGCGGGATAAGGGGTTGTCACTGGTAGTCGCCCCAAGCGCGTCCGATGCTTGGACTATTCCGAGGCGGCCCTGCAGCCTCTTCCGTCTAGCCGTTGGGGCCATCTCGCTGCATCCCCCACCTCCTCGGCCGCCTCGGAACTATCTGTGTATCGGACGCATCGCGGGATAAGGGGTTGGCAGTGGTAGTCGCCCCAAGCGCGTCCGATGCTTGGACTATTCCGAGGCAGCCCTGCAGCCTCTTCCGTCTAGCCTTTGGGGCCATCTCGCCGCATCCCTCGCCTCGCACCCCGATTGCTATGCGGTGAGGCTCCTCGGCCGCCTGGGAACTATCTTCGTATCGGACGCATCGCGGGATAAGGGGTTGTCACTGGTAGTCGCCCCAAGCGCGTCCGATGCTTGGACTATTCCGAGGCGGCCCTGTGGCCTCTTCCGTCTAGCCGTTGGGGCCATCTCGCCGCATCCCCCACCTCGCACCCCGATTGCTATGCGGTGAGGCTCTTCGGCCGCCTTGGAACTATCTTCGTATCGGACGCATCGCGGGATAAGGGGTTGTCACTGGTAGTGGCCCCAAGCGCGTCCGATGCTTGGACTATTCCGAGGCGGCCCTGCAGCCTCTTCCGTCTAGCCGTTGGGGCCATCTCGCCGCATCCCCCACCTCGCACCCCGATTGCTATGCGGTGAGGCTCCTCGGCCGCCTTGGAACTATCTTCGTATCGGACGCATCGCGGGATAAGGGGTTGTCACTGGTAGTCGCCCCAAGCGCGTCCGATGCTTGGACTATTCCGACGCGGCCCTGTGGCCTCTTCCGTCTAGCCGTTGGGGCCATCTCGCCGCATCCCCCACCTCGCACCCCGATTGCTATGCGGTGAGGCTCCTCGGCCGCCTTGGAACCATCTTCGTATCGGACGCATCGCGGGATAGGGGGCTGTCACTGGTAGTCACCCCAAGCGTGTCCGATGCTTGGACCATTCCTAGGCGGCCCTGAAGCCTCTTCCGTCTAGCCGTTGGGGCCTTCCCGCCCCATCCCTCGCCTCGCACCCCCGATTGCTATGCGGTGAGGCTCCTCGGCCGCCTTGGAACCATCTGTGTATCGGACGCATCGCGGGATAAGGGGTTGGCACTGGCAGTCGCCCCAAGCGCGTCCGATGCTTGGACCATTCCGAGGTGGCCCTGAAGCCTCTTCCGTCTAGCC